>NC_039367.1:94613774-94665593 GCF_003573695.1 Papaver somniferum
TAAACACACACAAATTCGTCAACTTCGAGAAACAAACTGGCTCCGAGATCGAAACCTTTCCATGAGAGGACTACTATAAGTCTGGAT
Organism: Papaver somniferum; assembly: GCF_003573695.1. NCBI lineage: Eukaryota > Viridiplantae > Streptophyta > Magnoliopsida > Ranunculales > Papaveraceae > Papaver > Papaver somniferum. The sequence continues at coordinate 94,613,862 of NC_039367.1, forward strand.
CTTCGTAAGAACGATGAGTCTTTAGCAGTTGCAGGGAAAGATTCCATGGGAATATTCTCAAAAACCCTAAACACATACAAATTCGTCAACTTCGAGAAACAAATTGGCTCCGAGATCGAAACCTTGCCATGAGAGGACTACTATAAGTCTGGATCTTCGTAAGAACGATGAATCTTTAGCAGTTGCAGGACAAGATTCCATGGGAATATTCTCCAAAACCCTAAACTCACACGAATTCGCCAACTTTGAGAAACAAACTGGCTCCGAGATCGAAACCTGGCCATGAGAGGACTACTATAGGTCTGGCCATGAGAGGATCTTCGTAAGAACGATGAACCTTTAGCAGTTGCAGGGCAAGATTCCATGGGAATATTCTCAAAAACCCTAAACACGCACAAATTCTTCAACTTCGAGAAACAAACTGGCTCTGAGATCGAAACCTTTCCATGAGAGGACTACTATAAGTCTGGATCTTCGTAAGAACGATGAGTCTTTAGCAGTTGCAGGGAAAGATTCCATGGGAATATTCTCAAAAACCCAAAACACACACGAATTCGTCAACTTCGAGAAACAAACTGGCTCTGAGATCGAAACCTGGCCATGAGAGGACTACTATAGGTCTGGATCTTTGTAAGAACGATGAATCTTTAGCACTTGCAGGTAAAGATTCCATGGGAATATTCTAAAAAACCCAAACACACACGAATTCGTCAACTTATTCAAGAAACAAACTGGATCTGAGATCGAAACCTGGCCATGAGAGGACTACGATAAGTCTGGAACTTCTTAAGAACGATGAATCTTTAGCAGTTGCAGGGCAAGATTCAATGGGAATATTCTCAAAAACCCTAAGCACACATGAATTCGTCAACTTCGAGAGACAAACTGGCTTTGAGATCAAAACCTGGCCATGAGATTACTACTATAGGTCTGGATCTTCGTAAGAACGATATGGATCTTTAGCAGATGCACGGCAAGATATTCCAAGGCAATATTCTCAAAAACCCTAAACACACACGAATTCATCAACTTCGAGAAACAAAATGGCTCCGAGATCGAAACATGGGCATGAGAGGCCTACTATAAGTCTGGAACTTCGTAAGAACGATGAATCTTTAGCAGTAGCAGGGCAAGATTCCATGGGAATATTCTCAAAAACCCTAAACACACACGAATTAGTCAACTTCGAGAAACAAACTGGCTCCGAGATCGAAACCTGGCCATGAGAGGACTACTATAAGTCAGGAACTTCGTAAGAACGATGAATCTTTAGCAGTTGCAGGACAAGATTCCATGGGAATATTCTCCAAAACCCTAAACTCACACGAATTCGCCAACTTTGAGAAACAAACTGGCTCCGAGATCGAAACCTGGCCATGAGAGGACTACTATAGGTCTGGCCATGAGAGGATCTTCGTATGAACGATGAATCTTTAGCAGTTGCAGGGCAAGATTCCATGAGAATATACTCAAAAACCCTAAACACACACAAATTCGTCAACTTCGAGAAACAAACTGGCTCCGAGATGGAAACCTTTCCATGAGAGGACTACTATAAGTCTGGATCTTCGTAAGAACGATGAGTCTTTAGCAGTTGCAGGGAAATATTCCATGGGAATATTCTCAAAAACCCTAAACACACACAAATTCGTCAACTTCGAGAAACAAATTGGCTCCGAGATCGAAACCTTGCCATGAGAGGACTACTATAAGTCTGGATCTTCGTAAGAACGATGAAACTTTAGCAGTTGCAGGAAAAGATTCCATGGGAATATTCTCCAAAACCCTAAACTCACACGAATTCGCCAACTATGAGAAACAAACTGGCTCCGAGATCGAAACCTGGCCATGAGAGGACTACTATAGGTCTAGCCATGAGAGGATCTTCGTAAGAACAATGAATCTTTAGCAGTTGCAGGGCAAGTTCCATGGGAATATTCTCAAAAACCCTAAACACACATAAATTCGTCAACTTCGAGAAACAAACTGGCTCCGAGATCGAAACCTTTCCAAGAGAGGACTACTATAAGTCTGGATCTTCGTAAGAACGATGAGTCTTTAGCAGTTGCAGGGAAAGATTCCATGGGAATATTCTCAAAAACCCAAAACACACACGAATTCGTCAACTTCGAGAAACAAACTGGCTCTGAGATCGATACCTGGCCATGAGAGGACTACTATAGGTCTGGATCTTTGTAAGAATGATGAATCTTTAGCACTTGCAGGTAAAGATTCCATGGGAATATTCTAAAAAACCCAAACACACACGAATTCGTCAACTTATTCAAGAAACAAACTGGCTCCGAGATCGAAACCTGGCCATGAGAGGACTACAATAAGTCTGGAACTTCTTAAGAACGATGATTCTTTAGCAGATGCACGGCAAGATATTCCAAGGGAATATTCTCGAAAACCCTAAACACACACGAATTCGTCAACTTCGAGAAACAAACTGGCTCCGAGATCGAAACATGGCCATGAGAGGACTACTATAAGTCTGGAACTTCGTAAGAACGATGAATCTTTAGCAGTTGCAGGGCAAGATTCCATGGAAATATTCTCAAAAACCCTGAACACACACGAATTCGTCAACTTCGACAAACAAACTGGCTCCGAGATCGAAACCTGGCCATGAGAGGACTACTATCGGTCTGGATCTTCGTAATAACGATGAATCTTTAGCAGTTACAGGACAAGATTCCATGGGAATATTCTGAAAAACCTCAAACTCACATAAATTCGTCAACTTTGAGAAACAAACTGGCTCCGATATCGAAACCTGGCCATGAGAGGACTACTATAGGTCTGGATCTTCGTAAGAACGATGAATCTTTAGCAGTTGCAGGGCAAAATTCCATCGGAATATTCTCAAAAACCCTAAACACACATGAATTCGTCATCTTCGAGAAACAAACTGGATCCAAGATCGAAACCTCGCCATGAGATGACTACTATAGGTCTGGATCTTCGTAAGAACGATGAATCTTTAGCAGTTTCCGGGTAAGATTCCATGAGAATATTGTCATAAACCCTAAACACACACGAATTCGTCAACTTCGAGAAATAAAATGGCTCCGAGATCGAAACCTGGCCATGAGAGGACTACTATAAGTATGGAACTTCGTAAGAACAATGAATCTTTAGCAGTTGCATGCCAAGAATCCATGGGAATATTCTCAAAAATCCTAAACACACATGAATTCGTCAACTTCAAGAAACAAACTGGCTCCGAGATCGAAACCTGTCCATGAGAGGACTACTATAAGTCACGAACTTCGTAAGAACGATGAATCTTTAGCAGTTGCAGGGAAAGATTCCATGGGAATATTCTCAAAAACCCTAAACACACACAAATTCGTCAACTTCGAGAAAAAAACTGGCTCCGAGATCGAAACCTTGCCATGAGAGGACTACTATAAGTCTGTATCTTCGTAAGAACGATGAGTCTTTAGCAGTTGCAGGGAAAGATTCCATGGGAATATTCTCAAAAACCCAAAACACACGAATTCGTCAACTTTGAGAAACAAACTAGCTCTGAGATCGAAACCTGGCCATGAGAGGACTACTATAGGTCTGGATTTTTATAAGAACGATGAATCTTTAGCATTTGCAGGTAAAGATTCCATGGGAATATTCTAAAAAACCCCAAACACACACGAATTCGTCAACTTCATGAAACAAACTGGCTCCGAGATCGAAACCTGACCATGAGAGGACTACTATAAGTCTGGAACTTCGTAAGAACAATGAATCTTTAGCTGTTGCAGAGCAAGATTCCATGGGAATATTCTCAAAAACCCTAAACACACATGAATTCGTCAACTTCGAGAGACAAACTGGCTCTGAGATCGAAAACTGGCCATGAGATTACTACTATAGGTCTGGATCTTCGTAAGAACGATATGGATCTTTAGCAGATGCACGACAAGATATTCCAAGGGAATATTCTCAAAAACCCTAAACACACACGAATTCGTCAACTTCGAGAAACAAAATGGCTCCGAGATCGAAACCTGGCCATGAGAGGACTACTATAAGTCTGGAACTTCGTAAGAACGATGAATCTTTAGTAGTTGCAGGGCAAGATTCCATGGTAATATTCTCAAAAACCCTAAACACACACGAATTCGTCAACTTCGAGAAACAATCTGGCTCCGAGATCGAAACCTGGCCATGAGAGGATTACTATCGGTCTGGATCTTCGTAAGAACGATGAATCTTTAGCAGTTGTAGGACAAGATTCCATGGGAATATTCTCCAAAACCCTAAACTCACACGAATTCGCCAACTTTGAGAAACAAACTGTCTCCGAGATCGAAACCTGGCAATGAGAGGACTACTATAGGTATGGCCATGAGAGGATCTTCGTAAGAACGATGAATCTTTAGCAGTTGCAGGGCAAGATTCCATGGGAATATTCTCAAAAACCCTAAACACACACAAATTCGTCAACTTCGAGAAACAAACTGGCTCCGAGATCGAAACCTTGCCATGAGAGGACTACTATAAGTCTGGATCTTCGTAAGAACGATGAGTCTTTAGCAGTTGCAGGGAAAGATTCCATGGGAATATTCTCAAAAACCCAAAACACACACGAATTCGTCAACTTCGAGAAACAAACTGGCTCTGAGATCGAAACCTGGCCATGAGAGGACTACTATAGGTCTGGATCTTTGTAAGAACGATGAATCTTTAGCACTTGCAGGTAAAGATTCCATGGGAATATTCTAAAAAACCCAAACACACACGAATTCGTCAACTTATTCAAGAAACAAACTGGATCCGAGATCGAAACCTGGCCATGAGAGGACTACGATAAGTCTGGAACTTCTTAAGAACGATGAATCTTTAGCAGTTGCAGGGAAAGATTCAATGGGAATATTCTCAAAAACCCTAAGCACACATGAATTCGTCAACTTCGAGAGACAAACTGGCTCTGAGATCAAAACCTGGCCATGAGATTACTACTATAGGTCTGGATCTTCGTAAGAACGATATGGATCTTTAGCAGATGCACGGCAAGATATTCCAAGGGAATATTCTCAAAAACCCTAAACACACACGAATTCATCAACTTCGAGAAACAAAATGGCTCCGAGATCGAAACATGGGCATGAGAGGCCTACTATAAGTCTGGAACTTCGTAAGAACGATGAATCTTTAGCAGTAGCAGGGCAAGACTCCATCGGAATATTCTCAAAAACCCTAAACACACACGAATTAGTCAACTTCGAGAAACAAACTGGCTCCGAGATCGAAACCTGGCCATGAGAGGACTACTATAAGTCAGGAACTTCGTAAGAACGATGAATCTTTAGCAGTTGCAGGACAAGATTCCATGGGAATATTCTCCAAAACCCTAAACTCACACGAATTCGCCAACTTTGAGAAACAAACTGGCTCCGAGATCGAAACCTGGCCATGAGAGGACTACTATAGGTCTGGCCATGAGAGGATCTTCGTATGAACTATGAATCTTTAGCAGTTGCAGGGCAAGATTCCATGAGAATATTCTCAAAAACCCTAAACACACACAAATTCGTCAACTTCGAGAAACAAACTGGCTCCGAGATCGAAACCTTTCCATGAGAGGACTACTATAAGTCTGGATCTTCGTAAGAACGATGAGTCTTTAGCAGTTGCAGGGAAAGATTCCATGGGAATATTCTCAAAAACCCTAAACACACACAAATTCGTCAACTTCGAGAAACAAATTGGCTCCGAGATCGAAACCTTGCCATGAGAGGACTACTATAAGTATGGATCTTCGTAAGAACAATGAATCTTTAGCAGTTGCAGGACAAGATTCCATGGGAATATTCTCCAAAACCCTAAACTCACACGAATTCGCCAACTTTGAGAAACAAACTGGCTCCGAGATCGAAACCTGGCCATGAGAGGACTACTATAGGTCTGGCCATGAGAGGATCTTCGTATGAACGTTGAATCTTTAGCAGTTGCAGGGCAAGATTCCATGAGAATATTCTCAAAAACCCTAAACACACACAAATTCGTCAACTTCGAGAAACAAACTGGCTCCGAGATCGAAACCTTTCCATGAGAGGACTACTATAAGTATGGATCTTCGTAAGAACGATGAGTCTTTAGCAGTTGCAGGGAAAGATTCCATGGGAATATTCTCAAAAACCCTAAACACACACAAATTCGTCAACTTCGAGAAACGAATTGGCTCCGAGATCGAAACCTTGCCATGAGAGGACTACTATAAGTCTGGATCTTCGTAAGAACGATGAATCTTTAGCAGTTGCAGGACAAGATTCCATGGGAATATTCTCCAAAACCCTAAACTCACACGAATTCGCCAACTTTGAGAAACAAACTGGCTCCGAGATCGAAACCTGGCCATGAGAGGACTACTATAGGTCTGGCCATGAGAGGATCTTCGTAAGAACGATGAATCTTTAGCAGTTGCAGGGCAAGATTCCATGGGAATATTCTCAAAAACCCTAAACACACACAAATTCGTCAACTTCGAGAAACAAACTGGCTCCGAGATCGAAACCTTGCCATGAGAGGACTACTATAAGTCTGGATCTTCGTAAGAACGATGAGTCTTTAGCAGTTGCTGGGAAAGATTCCATGGGAATATTCTCAAAAACCCAAAACACACACGAATTCGTCAACTTCGAGAAACAAACTGGCTCTGAGATCGAGACCTGGCCATGAGAGGACTACTATAGGTCTGGATCTTTGTAAGAACGATGAATCTTTAGCACTTGCAGGTAAAGATTCCATGGGAATATTCTAAAAAACCCAAACACACACGAATTCGTCAACTTATTCAAGAAAAAAACTGGCTCTGAGATCGAAACCTGGCCATGAGAGGACTACGATAAGTCTGGAACTTCTTAAGAACGATGAATGTTTAGCAGTTGCAGGGCAATATTCAATGGGAATATTCTCAAAAACCCTAAGCACACATGAATTCGTCAACTTCGAGAGACAAACTGGCTCTGAGATCAAAACCTGGCCATGAGATTACTACTATAGGTCTGGATCTTCGTAAGAACGATATGGATCTTTAGCAGATGCACGACAAGATATTCCAAGGGAATATTCTCAAAAACCCTAAACACACACGAATTCATCAACTTCGAGAAACAAAATGGCTCCGAGATCGAAACATGGGCATGAGAGGCCTACTATAAGTCTGGAACTTCGTAAGAACGATGAATCTTTAGCAGTAGCATGGCAAGATTCCATGGGAATATTCTCAAAAACCCTAAACACACACGAATTAGTCAACTTCGAGAAACAAACTGGCTCCGAGATCGAAACCTGGCCATGAGATGACTACTATAAGTCAGGAACTTCGTAAGAACGATGAATCTTTAGCAGTTGCAGGACAAGATTCCATGGGAATATTCTCCAAAACCCTAAACTCACACGAATTCGCCAACTTTGAGAAACAAACTGGCTCCGAGATCGAAACCTGGCCATGAGAGGACTACTATAGGTCTGGCCATGAGAGGATCTTCGTATGAACGATGAATCTTTAGCAGTTGCAGGGCAAGATTCCATGAGAATATACTCAAAAACCCTAAACACACACAAATTCGTCAACTTCGAGAAACAAACTGGCTCCGAGATGGAAACCTTTCCATGAGAGGACTACTATAAGTCTGGATCTTCGTAAGAACGATGAGTCTTTAGCAGTTGCAGGGAAATATTCCATGGGAATATTCTCAAAAACCCTAAACACACACAAATTCGTCAACTTCGAGAAACAAATTGGCTCCGAGATCGAAACCTTGCCATGAGAGGACTACTATAAGTCTGGATCTTCGTAAGAACGATGAAACTTTAGCAGTTGCAGGAAAAGATTCCATGGGAATATTCTCCAAAACCCTAAACTCACACGAATTCGCCAACTATGAGAAACAAACTGGCTCCGAGATCGAAACCTGGCCATGAGAGGACTACTATAGGTCTAGCCATGAGAGGATCTTCGTAAGAACAATGAATCTTTAGCAGTTGCAGGGCAAGTTCCATGGGAATATTCTCAAAAACCCTAAACACACATAAATTCGTCAACTTCGAGAAACAAACTGGCTCCGAGATCGAAACCTTTCCAAGAGAGGACTACTATAAGTCTGGATCTTCGTAAGAACGATGAGTCTTTAGCAGTTGCAGGGAAAGATTCCATGGGAATATTCTCAAAAACCCAAAACACACACGAATTCGTCAACTTCGAGAAACAAACTGGCTCTGAGATCGAAACCTGTCCATGAGAGGACTACTATAGGTCTGGATCTTTGTAAGAACGATGAATCTTTAGCACTTGCAGGTAAAGATTCCATGGGAATATTCTAAAAAACCCAAACACACACGAATTCGTCAACTTATTCAAGAAACAAACTGGATCTGAGATCGAAACCTGGCCATGAGAGGACTACGATAAGTCTGGAACTTCTTAAGAACGATGAATCTTTAGCAGTTGCAGGGCAAGATTCAATGGGAATATTCTCAAAAACCCTAAGCACACATGAATTCGTCAACTTCGAGAGACAAACTGGCTTTGAGATCAAAACCTGGCCATGAGATTACTACTATAGGTCTGGATCTTCGTAAGAACGATATGGATCTTTAGCAGATGCACGGCAAGATATTCCAAGGCAATATTCTCAAAAACCCTAAACACACACGAATTCATCAACTTCGAGAAACAAAATGGCTCCGAGATCGAAACATGGGCATGAGAGGCCTACTATAAGTCTGGAACTTCGTAAGAACGATGAATCTTTAGCAGTAGCAGGGCAAGATTCCATGGGAATATTCTCAAAAACCCTAAACACACACGAATTAGTCAACTTCGAGAAACAAACTGGCTCCGAGATCGAAACCTGGCCATGAGAGGACTACTATAAGTCAGGAACTTCGTAAGAACGATGAATCTTTAGCAGTTGCAGGACAAGATTCCATGGGAATATTCTCCAAAACCCTAAACTCACACGAATTCGCCAACTTTGAGAAACAAACTGGCTCCGAGATCGAAACCTGGCCATGAGAGGACTACTATAGGTCTGGCCATGAGAGGATTTTCGTATGAACGATGAATCTTTAGCAGTTGCAGGGCAAGATTCCATGAGAATATTCTCAAAAACCCTAAACACACACAAATTCGTCAACTTCGAGAAACAAACTGGCTCCGAGATCGAAACCTTTCCATGAGAGGACTACTATAAGTCTGGATCTTCGTAAGAACGATGAGTCTTTAGCAGTTGCAGGGAAAGATTCCATGGGAATATTCTCAAAAACCCTAAACACACACAAATTCGTCAACTTCGAGAAACAAATTGGCTCCGAGATCGAAACCTTGCCATGAGAGGACTACTATAAGTCTGGATCTTCGTAAGAACGATGAATCTTTAGCAGTTGCAGGACAAGATTCCATGGGAATATTCTCCAAAACCCTAAACTCACACGAATTCGCCAACTATGAGAAACAAACTGGCTCCGAGATCGAAACCTGGCCATGAGAGGACTACTATAGGTCTGGCCATGAGAGGATCTTCGTAAGAATAATGAATCTTTAGCAGTTGCAGGGCAAGTTCCATGGGAATATTCTCAAAAACCCTAAACACACACAAATTCGTCAACTTCGAGAAACAAACTGGCTCCGAGATCGAAACCTGGCCATGAGAGGACTACTATAAGTCAGGAACTTCGTAAGAACGATGAATCTTTAGCAGTTGCAGGACAAGATTCCATGGGAATATTCTCCAAAACCCTAAACTCACACGAATTCGCCAACTTTGAGAAACAAACTGGCTCCGAGATCGAAACCTGGCCATGAGAGGACTACTATAGGTCTGGCCATGAGAGGATCTTCGTATGAACGACGAATCTTTAGCAGTTGCAGGGCAAGATTCCATGAGAATATACTCAAAAACCCTAAACACACACAAATTCGTCAACTTCGAGAAACAAACTGGCTCCGAGATCGAAACCTTTCCATGAGAGGACTACTATAAGTCTGGATCTTCGTAAGAACGATGAGTCTTTAGCAGTTGCAGGGAAATATTCCATGGGAATATTCTCAAAAACCCTAAACACACACAAATTCGTCAACTTCGAGAAACAAATTGGCTCCGAGATCGAAACCTTGCCATGAGAGGACTACTATAAGTCTGGATCTTCGTAAGAACGATGAATCTTTAGCAGTTGCAGGACAAGATTCCATGGGAATATTCTCCAAAACCCTAAACTCACACGAATTCGCCAACTTTGAGAAACAAACTGGCTCCGAGATCGAAACCTGGCCATGAGAGGACTATTATAGGTCTGGCCATGAGAGGATCTTCGTAAGAACGATGAACCTTTAGCAGTTGCAGGGCAAGATTCCATGGGAATATTCTCAAAAACCCTAATTACGCACAAATTCTTCAACTTCGAGAAACAAACTGGCTCCGAGATCGAAACCTTTCCATGAGAGGACTACTTTAAGTCTGGATCTTCGTAAGAACGATGAGTCTTTAGCAGTTGCAGGGAAAGATTCCATGGGAATATTCTCAAAAACCCAAAACACACACGAATTCGTCAACTTCGAGAAACAAACTGGCTCTGAGATCGAAACCTGTCCATGAGAGGACTACTATAGGTCTGGATCTTTGTAAGAACGATGAATCTTTAGCACTTGCAGGTAAAGATTCCATGGGAATATTCTAAAAAACCCAAACACACACGAATTCGTCAACTTATTCAAGAAACAAACTGGATCTGAGATCGAAACCTGGCCATGAGAGGACTACGATAAGTCTGGAACTTCTTAAGAACGATGAATCTTTAGCAGTTGCAGGGCAAGATTCAATGGGAATATTCTCAAAAACCCTAAGCACACATGAATTCGTCAACTTCGAGAGACAAACTGGCTTTGAGATCAAAACCTGGCCATGAGATTACTACTATAGGTCTGGATCTTCGTAAGAACGATATGGATCTTTAGCAGATGCACGGCAAGATATTCCAAGGCAATATTCTCAAAAACCCTAAACACACACGAATTCATCAACTTCGAGAAACAAAATGGCTCCGAGATCGAAACATGGGCATGAGAGGCCTACTATAAGTCTGGAACTTCGTAAGAACGATGAATCTTTAGCAGTAGCAGGGCAAGATTCCATGGGAATATTCTCAAAAACCCTAAACACACACGAATTAGTCAACTTCGAGAAACAAACTGGCTCCGAGATCGAAACCTGGCCATGAGAGGACTACTATAAGTCAGGAACTTCGTAAGAACGATGAATCTTTAGCAGTTGCAGGACAAGATTCCATGGGAATATTCTCCAAAACCCTAAACTCACACGAATTCGCCAACTTTGAGAAACAAACTGGCTCCGAGATCGAAACCTGGCCATGAGAGGACTACTATAGGTCTGGCCATGAGAGGATCTTCGTATGAACGATGAATCTTTAGCAGTTGCAGGGCAAGATTCCATGAGAATATACTCAAAAACCCTAAACACACACAAATTCGTCAACTTCGAGAAACAAACTGGCTCCGAGATGGAAACCTTTCCATGAGAGGACTACTATAAGTCTGGATCTTCGTAAGAACGATGAGTCTTTAGCAGTTGCAGGGAAATATTCCATGGGAATATTCTCAAAAACCCTAAACACACACAAATTCGTCAACTTCGAGAAACAAATTGGCTCCGAGATCGAAACCTTGCCATGAGAGGACTACTATAAGTCTGGATCTTCGTAAGAACGATGAAACTTTAGCAGTTGCAGGAAAAGATTCCATGGGAATATTCTCCAAAACCCTAAACTCACACGAATTCGCCAACTATGAGAAACAAACTGGCTCCGAGATCGAAACCTGGCCATGAGAGGACTACTATAGGTCTGGCCATGAGAGGATCTTCGTAAGAACAATGAATCTTTAGCAGTTGCAGAGCAAGTTCCATGGGAATATTCTCAAAAACCCTAAACACACATAAATTCGTCAACTTCGAGAAACAAACTGGCTCCGAGATCGAAACCTTTCCAAGAGAGGACTACTATAAGTCTGGATCTTCGTAAGAACGATGAGTCTTTAGCAGTTGCAGGGAAAGATTCCATGGGAATATTCTCAAAAACCCAAAACACACACGAATTCGTCAACTTCGAGAAACAAATTGGCTCTGAGATCGATACCTGGCCATGAGAGGACTACTATAGGTCTGGATCTTTGTAAGAATGATGAATCTTTAGCACTTGCAGGTAAAGATTCCATGGGAATATTCTAAAAAACCCAAACACACACGAATTCGTCATTTTATTCAAGAAACAAACTGGCTCCGAGATCGAAACCTGGCCATGAGAGGACTACAATAAGTCTGGAACTTCTTAAGACCGATGAATCTTTAGCAGTTGCAGGGAAAGATTCAATGGGAATATTCTCAAAAACCCTAAGCACACATGAATTCGTCAACTTCGAGAGACAAACTGGCTCTGAGATCAAAACCTGGCCATGAGATTACTACTATAGGTCTGGATCTTCGTAAGAACGATATGGATCTTTAGCAGATGCACGACAAGATATTCCAAGGGAATATTCTCAAAAACCCTAAACACACACGAATTCATCAACTTCGAGAAACAAAATGGCTCCGAGATCGAAACATGGGCATGAGAGGCCTACTATAAGTCTGGAACTTCGTAAGAACGATGAATCTTTAGCAGTAGCATGGCAAGATTCCATGGGAATATTCTCAAAAACCCTAAACACACACGAATTAGTCAACTTCGAGAAACAAACTGGCTCCGAGATCGAAACCTGGCCATGAGATGACTACTATAAGTCAGGAACTTCGTAAGAACGATGAATCTTTAGCAGTTGCAGGACAAGATTCCATGGGAATATTCTCCAAAACCCTAAACTCACACGAATTCGCCAACTTTGAGAAACAAACTGGCTCCGAGATCGAAACCTGGCCATGAGAGGACTACTATAGGTCTGGCCATGAGAGGATCTTCGTATGAACGTTGAATCTTTAGCAGTTGCAGGGCAAGATTCCATGAGAATATTCTCAAAAACCCTAAACACACACAAATTCGTCAACTTCGAGAAACAAACTGGCTCCGAGATCGAAACCTTTCCATGAGAGGACTACTATAAGTCTGGATCTTCGTAAGAACGATGAATCTTTAGCAGTTGCAGGACAAGATTCCATGGGAATATTCTCCAAAACCCTAAACTCACACGAATTCGCCAACTTTGAGAAACAAACTGGCTCCGAGATCGAAACCTGGCCATGAGAGGACTACTATAGGTCTGGCCATGAGAGGATCTTCGTAAGAACGATGAATCTTTAGCAGTTGCAGGGCAAGATTCCATGGGAATATTCTCAAAAACCCTAAACACACACAAATTCGTCAACTTCGAGAAACAAACTGGCTCCGAGATCGAAACCTTGCCATGAGAGGACTACTATAAGTCTGGATCTTCGTAAGAACGATGAGTCTTTAGCAGTTGCTGGGAAAGATTCCATGGGAATATTCTCAAAAACCCAAAACACACACGAATTCGTCAACTTCGAGAAACAAACTGGCTCTGAGATCGAGACCTGGCCATGAGAGGACTACTATAGGTCTGGATCTTTGTAAGAACGATGAATCTTTAGCACTTGCAGGTAAAGATTCCATGGGAATATTCTAAAAAACCCAAACACACACGAATTCGTCAACTTATTCAAGAAAAAAACTGGCTCCGAGATCGAAACCTGGCCATGAGAGGACTACGATAAGTCTGGAACTTCTTAAGAACGATGAATGTTTAGCGGTTGCAGGGCAATATTCAATGGGAATATTCTCAAAAACCCTAAGCACACATGAATTCGTCAACTTCGAGAGACAAACTGGCTCTGAGATCAAAACCTGGCCATGAGATTACTACTATAGGTCTGGATCTTCGTAAGAACGATATGGATCTTTAGCAGATGCACGACAAGATATTCCAAGGGAATATTCTCAAAAACCCTAAACACACACGAATTCATCAACTTCGAGAAACAAAATGGCTCCGAGATCGAAACATGGGCATGAGAGGCCTACTATAAGTCTGGAACTTCGTAAGAACGATGAATCTTTAGCAGTAGCAGGGCAAGATTCCATCGGAATATTCTCAAAAACCCTAAACACACACGAATTAGTCAACTTCGAGAAACAAACTGGCTCCGAGATCGAAACCTGGCCATGAGAGGACTACTATAAGTCAGGAACTCCGTAAGAACGATGAATCTTTAGCAGTTGCAGGACAAGATTCCATGGGAATATTCTCCAAAACCCTAAACTCACACGAATTCGCCAACTTTGAGAAACAAACTGGCTCCGAGATCGAAACCTGGCCATGAGAGGACTACTATAGGTCTGGCCATGAGAGGATCTTCGTAAGAATAATGAATCTTTAGCAGTTGCAGGGCAAGTTCCATGGGAATATTCTCAAAAACCCTAAACACACACAAATTCGTCAACTTCGAGAAACAAACTGGCTCCGAGATCGAAACCTGGCCATGAGAGGACTACTATAAGTCAGGAACTTCGTAAGAACGATGAATCTTTAGCAGTTGCAGGACAAGATTCCATGGGAATATTCTCCAAAACCCTAAACACACACGAATTAGTCAACTTCGAGAAACAAACTGGCTCCGAGATCGAAACCTAGCCATGAGAGGACTACTATAGGTCTGGCCATGAGAGGATCTTCGTAAGAACAATGAATCTTTAGCAGTTGCAGGGAAAGTTCCATGGGAATATTCTCAAAAACCCTAAACACACATAAATTCGTCAACTTCGAGAAACAAACTGGCTCCGAGATTGAAACCTTTCCAAGAGAGGACTACTATAAGTCTGGATCTTCGTAAGAACGATGAGTCTTTAGCAGTTGCAGGGAAAGATTCCATGGGAATATTCTCAAAAACCCAAAACACACACGAATTCGTCAACTTCGAGAAACAAATTGGCTCTGAGATCGATACCTGGCCATGAGAGGACTACTATAGGTCTGGATCTTTGTAAGAATGATGAATCTTTAGCACTTGCAGGTAAAGATTCCATGGGAATATTCTAAAAAACCCAAACACACACGAATTCGTCATTTTATTCAAGAAACAAACTGGCTCCGAGATCGAAACCTGGCCATGAGAGGACTACAATATGTCTGGAACTTCTTAAGAACGATGAATCTTTAGCAGTTGCAGGGAAAGATTCAATGGGAATATTCTCAAAAACCCTAAGCACACATGAATTCGTCAACTTCGAGAGACAAACTGGCTCTGAGATCAAAACCTGGCCATGAGATTACTACTATAGGTCTGGATCTTCGTAAGAACGATATGGATCTTTAGCAGATGCACGACAAGATATTCCAAGGGAATATTCTCAAAAACCCTAAACACACACGAATTCATCAACTTCGAGAAACAAAATGGCTCCGAGATCGAAACATGGGCATGAGAGGCCTACTATAAGTCTGGAACTTCGTAAGAACGATGAATCTTTAGCAGTAGTAGGGCAAGATTCCATCGGAATATTCTCAAAAACCCTAAACACACACGAATTAGTCAACTTCGAGAAACAAACTGGCTCCGAGATCGAAACCTGGCCATGAGAGGACTACAATAAGTCAGGAACTCCGTAAGAACGATGAATCTTTAGCAGTTGCAGGACAAGATTCCATGGGAATATTCTCCAAAACCCTAAACTCACACGAATTCGCCAACTTTGAGAAACAAACTGGCTCCGAGATCGAAACCTGGCCATGAGAGGACTACTATAGGTCTGGCCATGAGAGGATCTTCGTATGAACGATGAATCTTTAGCAGTTGCAGGGCAAGATTCCATGAGAATATACTCAAAAACCCTAAACACACACAAATTCGTCAACTTCGAGAAACAAACTGGCTCCGAGATGGAAACCTTTCCATGAGAGGACTACTATAAGTCTGGATCTTCGTAAGAACGATGAGTCTTTAGCAGTTGCAGGGAAATATTCCATGGGAATATTCTCAAAAACCCTAAACACACACAAATTCGTCAACTTCGAGAAACAAATTGGCTCCGAGATCGAAACCTTGCCATGAGAGGACTACTATAAGTCTGGATCTTCGTAAGAACGATGAAACTTTAGCAGTTGCAGGAAAAGATTCCATGGGAATATTCTCCAAAACCCTAAACTCACACGAATTCGCCAACTATGAGAAACAAACTGGCTCCGAGATCGAAACCTGGCCATGAGAGGACTACTATAGGTCTGGCCATGAGAGGATCTTCGTAAGAACAATGAATCTTTAGCAGTTGCAGGGCAAGTTCCATGGGAATATTCTCAAAAACCCTAAACACACATAAATTCGTCAACTTCGAGAAACAAACTGGCTCCGAGATCGAAACCTTTCCAAGAGAGGACTACTATAAGTCTGGATCTTCGTAAGAACGATGAGTCTTTAGCAGTTGCAGGGAAAGATTCCATGGGAATATTCTCAAAAACCCAAAACACACACGAATTCGTCAACTTCGAGAAACAAATTGGCTCTGAGATCGATACCTGGCCATGAGAGGACTACTATAGGTCTGGATCTTTGTAAGAATGATGAATCTTTAGCACTTGCAGGTAAAGATTCCATGGGAATATTCTAAAAAACCCAAACACACACGAATTCGTCATTTTATTCAAGAAACAAACTGGCTCCGAGATCGAAACCTGGCCATGAGAGGACTACAATATGTCTGGAACTTCTTAAGAACGATGAATCTTTAGCAGTTGCAGGGAAAGATTCAATGGGAATATTCTCAAAAACCCTAAGCACACATGAATTCGTCAACTTCGAGAGACAAACTGGCTCTGAGATCAAAACCTGGCCATGAGATTACTACTATAGGTCTGGATCTTCGTAAGAACGATATGGATCTTTAGCAGATGCACGACAAGATATTCCAAGGGAATATTCTCAAAAACCCTAAACACACACGAATTCATCAACTTCGAGAAACAAAATGGCTCCGAGATCGAAACATGGGCATGAGAGGCCTACTATAAGTCTGGAACTTCGTAAGAACGATGAATCTTTAGCAGTAGCATGGCAAGATTCCATGGGAATATTCTCAAAAACCCTAAACACACACGAATTAGTCAACTTCGAGAAACAAACTGGCTCCGAGATCGAAACCTGGCCATGAGATGACTACTATAAGTCAGGAACTTCGTAAGAACGATGAATCTTTAGCAGTTGCAGGACAAGATTCCATGGGAATATTCTCCAAAACCCTAAACTCACACGAATTCGCCAACTTTGAGAAACAAACTGGCTCCGAGATCGAAACCTGGCCATGAGAGGACTACTATAGGTCTGGCCATGAGAGGATCTTCGTATGAACGTTGAATCTTTAGCAGTTGCAGGGCAAGATTCCATGAGAATATTCTCAAAAACCCTAAACACACACAAATTCGTCAACTTCGAGAAACAAACTGGCTCCGAGATCGAAACCTTTCCATGAGAGGACTACTATAAGTCTGGATCTTCGTAAGAACGATGAGTCTTTAGCAGTTGCAGGGAAAGATTCCATGGGAATATTCTCAAAAACCCTAAACACACACAAATTCGTCAACTTCGAGAAACAAATTGGCTCCGAGATCGAAACCTTGCCATGAGAGGACTACTTTAAGTCTGGATCTTCGTAAGAACGATGAATCTTTAGCAGTTGCAGGACAAGATTCCATGGGAATATTCTCCAAAACCCTAAACTCACACGAATTCGCCAACTTTGAGAAACAAACTGGCTCCGAGATCGAAACCTGGCCATGAGAGGACTACTATAGGTCTGGCCATGAGAGGATCTTCGTAAGAACGATGAATCTTTAGCAGTTGCAGGGCAAGATTCCATGGGAATATTCTCAAAAACCCTAAACACACACAAATTCGTCAACTTCGAGAAACAAACTGGCTCCGAGATCGAAACCTTGCCATGAGAGGACTACTATAAGTCTGGATCTTCGTAAGAACGATGAATCTTTAGCAGTTGCAGGACAAGATTCCATGGGAATATTCTCCAAAACCCTAAACTCACACGAATTCGCCAACTTTGAGAAACAAACTGGTTCCGAGATCGAAACCTGGCCATGAGAGGACTACTATAGGTCTGGCCATGAGAGGATCTTCGTAAGAACGATGAACCTTTAGCAGTTGCAGGGCAAGATTCCATGGGAATATTCTCAAAAACCCTAAACACGCACAAATTCGTCAACTTCGAGAAACAAACTGGCTCCGAGATCGAAACCTTTCCATGAGAGGACTACTATAAGTCTGGATCTTCGTAAGAACGATGAGTCTTTAGCAGTTGCAGGGAAAGATTCCATGGGAATATTCTCAAAAACACAAAACACACTCGAATTCGTCAACTTCGAGAAACAAATTGGCTCCGAGATCGAAACCTTGCCATGAGAGGACTACTATAAGTCTGGATCTTCGTAAGAACGATGAATCTTTAGCAGTTGCAGGACAAGATTCCATGGGAATATTCTCCAAAACCCTAAACTCACACGAATTCGCCAACTTTGAGAAACAAACTGGCTCCGAGATCGAAACCTGGCCATGAGAGGACTACTATAGGTCTGGCCATGAGAGGATCTTCGTATGAACGATGAATTTTTAGCAGTTGCAGGGCAAGATTCCATGAGAATATTCTCAAAAACCCTAAACACACACAAATTCATCAACTTCGAGAAACAAACTGGCTCCGAGATCGAAACCTTTCCATGAGAGGACTACTATAAGTCTGGATCTTCGTAAGAATGATGAATCTTTAGCAGTTGCAGGGAAAGATTCCATGGGAATATTCTCAAAAACCCTAAACACACACAAATTCGTCAACTTCGAGAAACAAATTGGCTCCGAGATCGAAACCTTGCCATGAGAGGACTACTATAAGTCTGGATCTTCGTAAGAACGATGAGTCTTTAGCAGTTGCAGGGAAATATTCCATGGGAATATTCTCAAAAACCCTAAACACACACAAATTCGTCAACTTCGAGAAACAAATTGGCTCCGAGATCGAAACCTTGCCATGAGAGGACTACTATAAGTCTGGATCTTCGTAAGAACGATGAATCTTTAGCAGTTGCAGGACAAGATTCCATGGGAATATTCTCCAAAACCCTAAACTCACACGAATTCGCCAACTTTGAGAAACAAACTGGCTCCGAGATCGAAACCTGGCCATGAGAGGACTATTATAGGTCTGGCCATGAGAGGATCTTCGTAAGAACGATGAACCTTTAGCAGTTGCAGGGCAAGATTCCATGGGAATATTCTCAAAAACCCTAATTACGCACAAATTCTTCAACTTCGAGAAACAAACTGGCTCCGAGATCGAAACCTTTCCATGAGAGGACTACTTTAAGTCTGGATCTTCGTAAGAACGATGAGTCTTTAGCAGTTGCAGGGAAAGATTCCATGGGAATATTCTCAAAAACCCAAAACACACACGAATTCGTCAACTTCGAGAAACAAACTGGCTCTGAGATCGAAACCTGTCCATGAGAGGACTACTATAGGTCTGGATCTTTGTAAGAACGATGAATCTTTAGCACTTGCAGGTAAAGATTCCATGGGAATATTCTAAAAAACCCAAACACACACGAATTCGTCAACTTATTCAAGAAACAAACTGGATCTGAGATCGAAACCTGGCCATGAGAGGACTACGATAAGTCTGGAACTTCTTAAGAACGATGAATCTTTAGCAGTTGCAGGGCAAGATTCAATGGGAATATTCTCAAAAACCCTAAGCACACATGAATTCGTCAACTTCGAGAGACAAACTGGCTTTGAGATCAAAACCTGGCCATGAGATTACTACTATAGGTCTGGATCTTCGTAAGAACGATATGGATCTTTAGCAGATGCACGGCAAGATATTCCAAGGCAATATTCTCAAAAACCCTAAACACACACGAATTCATCAACTTCGAGAAACAAAATGGCTCCGAGATCGAAACATGGGCATGAGAGGCCTACTATAAGTCTGGAACTTCGTAAGAACGATGAATCTTTAGCAGTAGCAGGGCAAGATTCCATGGGAATATTCTCAAAAACCCTAAACACACACGAATTAGTCAACTTCGAGAAACAAACTGGCTCCGAGATCGAAACCTGGCCATGAGAGGACTACTATAAGTCAGGAACTTCGTAAGAACGATGAATCTTTAGCAGTTGCAGGACAATATTCCATGGGAATATTCTCCAAAACCCTAAACTCACACGAATTCGCCAACTTTGAGAAACAAACTGGCTCCGAGATCGAAACCTGGCCATGAGAGGACTACTATAGGTCTGGCCATGAGAGGATCTTCGTATGAACGTTGAATCTTTAGCAGTTGCAGGGCAAGATTCCATGAGAATATTCTCAAAAACCCTAAACACACACAAATTCGTCAACTTCGAGAAACAAACTGGCTCCGAGATCGAAACCTTTCCATGAGAGGACTACTATAAGTCTGGATCTTCGTAAGAACGATGAGTCTTTAGCAGTTGCAGGGAAAGATTCCATGGGAATATTCTCAAAAACCCTAAACACACACAAATTCGTCAACTTTGAGAAACAAATTGGCTCCGAGATCGAAACCTTGCCATGAGAGGACTACTTTAAGTCTGGATCTTCGTAAGAACGATGAATCTTTAGCAGTTGCAGGACAAGATTCCATGGGAATATTCTCCAAAACCCTAAACTCACACGAATTCGCCAACTTTGAGAAACAAACTGGCTCCGAGATCGAAACCTGGCCATGAGAGGACTACTATAGGTCTGGCCATGAGAGGATCTTCGTAAGAACGATGAATCTTTAGCAGTTGCAGGGCAAGATTCCATGGGAATATTCTCAAAAACCCTAAACACACACAAATTCGTCAACTTCGAGAAACAAACTGGCTCCGAGATCGAAACCTTGCCATGAGAGGACTACTATAAGTCTGGATCTTCGTAAGAACGATGAGTCTTTAGCAGTTGCAGGGAAAGATTCCATGGGAATATTCTCAAAAACCCTAAACACACACAAATTCGTCAACTTCGAGAAACAAATTGGCTCCGAGATCGAAACCTTTCCATGAGAGGACTACTATAAGTCTGGATCTTCGTAAGAACGATGAATCTTTAGCAGTTGCAGGACAAGATTCCATGGGAATATTCTCCAAAACCCTAAACTCACACGAATTCGCCAACTTTGAGAAACAAACTGGCTCTGAGATCGAAACCTGGACATGAGAGGACTACTATAGGTCTGGCCATGAGAGGATCTTCGTAAGAACGATGAATCTTTAGCAGTTGCAGGGCAAGATTCCATGGGAATATTCTCAAAAACCCTAAACACACACAAATTCGTCAACTTCGAGAAACAAACTGGCTCCGAGATCGAAACCTTTTCATGAGAGGACTACTATAAGTCTGGATCTTCGTAAGAACGATGAGTGTTTAGCAGTTGCAGGGAAAGATTCCATGGGAATATTCTCAAAAACCCAAAACACACACGAATTCTTCAACTTCGAGAAACAAACTGGCTCTGAGATCGAAACCTGGCCATGAGAGGACTACTATAGGTCTGGATCTTTGTAAGAACGATGAATCTTTAGCACTTGCGGGTAAAGATTCCATGGGAAGATTCTAAAAAACCCAAACACACACGAATTCGTCAACTTATTCAAGAAACAAACTGGCTCCGAGATCGAAACCTGGCCATGAGAGGACTACTATAGGTCTGGCCATGAGAGGATCTTCGTATGAACGTTGAATCTTTAGCAGTTGCAGGGCAAGATTCCATGAGAATATTCTCAAAAACCCTAAACACACACAAATTCGTCAACTTCGAGAAACAAACTGGCTCCGAGATCGAAACCTTTCCATGAGAGGACTACTATAAGTCTGGATCTTCGTAAGAACGATGAGTCTTTAGCAGTTGCAGGGAAAGATTCCATGGGAATATTCTCAAAAACCCTAAACACACACAAATTCGTCAACTTCGAGAAACAAATTGGCTCCGAGATCGAAACCTTGCCATGAGAGGACTACTATAAGTATGGATCTTCGTAAGAACAATGAATCTTTAGCAGTTGCAGGACAAGATTCCATGGGAATATTCTCCAAAACCCTAAACTCACACGAATTCGCCAACTTTGAGAAACAAACTGGCTCCGAGATCGAAACCTGGCCATGAGAGGACTACTATAGGTCTGGCCATGAGAGGATCTTCGTATGAACGATGAATCTTTAGCAGTTGCAGGGAAAGATTCCATGAGAATATTCTCAAAAACCCTAAACACACACAAATTCGTCAACTTCAAGAAACAAACTGGCTCCGAGATCGAAACCTTTCCATGAGAGGACTACTATAAGTCTGGATCTTCGTAAGAACGATGAGTCTTTAGCAGTTGCAGGGAAAGATTCCATGGGAATATTCTCAAAAACCCTAAACACACACAAATTCGTCAACTTCGAGAAACAAATTGGCTCCGAGATCGAAACCTTGCCATGAGAGGACTACTATAAGTCTGGATCTTCGTAAGAACGATGAGTCTTTAGCAGTTGCAGGGAAATATTCCATGGGAATATTCTCAAAAACCCTAAACACACACAAATTCGTCAACTTCGAGAAACAAATTGGCTCCGAGATCGAAACCTTGCCATGAGAGGACTACTATAAGTCTGGATCTTCGTAAGAACGATGAATCTTTAGCAGTTGCAGGACAAGATTCCATGGGAATATTCTCCAAAACCCTAAACTCACACGAATTCGCCAACTTTGAGAAACAAACTGGCTCCGAGATCGAAACCTGGCCATGAGAGGACTACTATAGGTCTGGCCATGAGAGGATCTTCGTAAGAACGATGAATCTTTAGCAGTTGCAGGGCAAGATTCCATGGGAATATTCTCAAAAACCCTAAACACACACAAATTCGTCAACTTCGAGAAACAAACTGGCTCTGAGATCGAAACCTGGCCATGAGAGGACTACTATAGGTCTGGATCTTTGTAAGAACGATGAATCTTTAGCACTTGCAGGTAAAGATTCCATGGGAATATTCTAAAAAACCCAAACACACACGAATTCGTCAACTTATTCAAGAAACAAACTGGATCCGAGATCGAAACCTGGCCATGAGAGGACTACGATAAGTCTGGAACTTCTTAAGAACGATGAATCTTTAGCAGTTGCAGGGAAAGATTCAATGGGAATATTCTCAAAAACCCTAAGCACACATGAATTCGTCAACTTCGAGAGACAAACTGGCTCTGAGATCAAAACCTGGCCATGAGATTACTACTATAGGTCTGGATCTTCGTAAGAACGATATGGATCTTTAGCAGATGCACGGCAAGATATTCCAAGGGAATATTCTAAAAAACCCTAAACACACACGAATTCATCAACTTCGAGAAACAAAATGGCTCCGAGATCGAAACATGGGCATGAGAGGCCTACTATAAGTCTGGAACTTCGTAAGAACGATGAATCTTTAGCAGTAGCAGGGCAAGATTCCATGAGAATATTCTCAAAAACCCTAAACACACACAAATTCGTCAACTTCGAGAAACAAACTGGCTCCGAGATCGAAACCTTTCCATGAGAGGACTACTATAAGTCTGGATCTTCGTAAGAACGATGAATCTTTAGCAGTTGCAGGGAAAGATTCCATGGGAATATTCTCAAAAACCCTAAACACACACAAATTCGTCAACTTCGAGAAACAAATTGGCTCCGAGATCGAAACCTTGCCATGAGAGGACTACTATAAGTCTGGATCTTCGTAAGAACGATGAATCTTTAGCAGTTGCAGGACAAGATTCTATGGGAATATTCTCCAAAACCCTAAACTCACACGAATTCGCCAACTATGAGAAACAAACTGGCTCCGAGATCGAAACCTGGCCATGAGAGGACTCCTATAGGTCTGGCCATGAGAGGATCTTCGTAAGAATAATGAATCTTTAGCAGTTGCAGGGCAAGTTCCATGGGAATATTCTCAAAAACCCTAAACACACACAAATTCGTCAACTTCGAGAAACAAACTGGTTCCGAGATCGAAACCTGGCCATGAGAGGACTACTATAAGTCAGGAACTTCGTAAGAACGATGAATCTTTAGCAGTTGCAGGACAAGATTCCATGGGAATATTCTCCAAAACCCTAAACTCACACGAATTCGCCAACTTTGAGAAACAAACTGGCTCCGAGATCGAAACCTGGCCATGAGAGGACTACTATAGGTCTGGCCATGAGAGGATCTTCGTATGAACGATGAATCTTTAGCAGTTGCAGGGCAAGATTCCATGAGAATATACTCAAAAACCCTAAACACACACAAATTCGTCAACTTCGAGAAACAAACTGGCTCCGAGATCGAAACCTTTCCATGAGAGGACTACTATAAGTCTGGATCTTCGTAAGAACGATGAGTCTTTAGCAGTTGCAGGGAAATATTACATGGGAATATTCTCAAAAACCCTAAACACACACAAATTCGTCAACTTCGAGAAACAAATTGGCTCCGAGATCGAAACCTTGCCATGAGAGGACTACTATAAGTCTGGATCTTCGTAAGAACGATGAATCTTTAGCAGTTGCAGGACAAGATTCTATGGGAATATTCTCCAAAACCCTAAACTCACACGAATTCGCCAACTATGAGAAACAAACTGGCTCCGAGATCGAAACCTGGCCATGAGAGGACTCCTATAGGTCTGGCCATGAGAGGATCTTCGTAAGAATAATGAATCTTTAGCAGTTGCAGGGCAAGTTCCATGGGAATATTCTCAAAAACCCTAAACACACACAAATTCGTCAACTTCGAGAAACAAACTGGCTCCGAGATCGAAACCTGGCCATGAGAGGACTACTATAAGTCAGGAACTTCGTAAGAACGATGAATCTTTAGCAGTTGCAGGACAAGATTCCATGGGAATATTCTCCAAAACCCTAAACTCACACGAATTCGCCAACTTTGAGAAACAAACTGGCTCCGAGATCGAAACCTGGCCATGAGAGGACTACTATAGGTCTGGCCATGAGAGGATCTTCGTTTGAACGATGAATCTTTAGCAGTTGCAGGGCAAGATTCCATGAGAATATACTCAAAAACCCTAAACACACACAAATTCGTCAACTTCGAGAAACAAACTGGCTCCGAGATGGAAACCTTTCCATGAGAGGACTACTATAAGTCTGGATCTTCGTAAGAACGATGAGTCTTTAGCAGTTGCAGGGAAATATTCCATGGGAATATTCTCAAAAACCCTAAACACACACAAATTCGTCAACTTCGAGAAACAAATTGGCTCCGAGATCGAAACCTTGCCATGAGAGGACTACTATAAGTCTGGATCTTCGTAAGAACGATGAAACTTTAGCAGTTGCAGGAAAAGATTCCATGGGAATATTCTCCAAAACCCTAAACTCACACGAATTCGCCAACTATGAGAAACAAACTGGCTCCGAGATCGAAACCTGGCCATGAGAGGACTACTATAGGTCTAGCCATGAGAGGATCTTCGTAAGAACAATGAATCTTTAGCAGTTGCAGGGCAAGTTCCATGGGAATATTCTCAAAAACCCTAAACACACATAAATTCGTCAACTTCGAGAAACAAACTGGCTCCGAGATCGAAACCTTTCCAAGAGAGGACTACTATAAGTCTGGATCTTCGTAAGAACGATGAGTCTTTAGCAGTTGCAGGGAAAGATTCCATGGGAATATTCTCAAAAACCCAAAACACACACGAATTCGTCAACTTCGAGAAACAAATTGGCTCTGAGATCGATACCTGGCCATGAGAGGACTACTATAGGTCTGGATCTTTGTAAGAATGATGAATCTTTAGCACTTGCAGGTAAAGATTCCATGGGAATATTCTAAAAAACCCAAACACACACGAATTCGTCATTTTATTCAAGAAACAAACTGGCTCCGAGATCGAAACCTGGCCATGAGAGGACTACAATATGTCTGGAACTTCTTAAGAACGATGAATCTTTAGCAGTTGCAGGGAAAGATTCAATGGGAATATTCTCAAAAACCCTAAGCACACATGAATTCGTCAACTTCGAGAGACAAACTGGCTCTGAGATCAAAACCTGGCCATGAGATTACTACTATAGGTCTGGATCTTCGTAAGAACGATATGGATCTTTAGCAGATGCACGACAAGATATTCCAAGGGAATATTCTCAAAAACCCTAAACACACACGAATTCATCAACTTCGAGAAACAAAATGGCTCCGAGATCGAAACATGGGCATGAGAGGCCTACTATAAGTCTGGAACTTCGTAAGAACGATGAATCTTTAGCAGTAGCATGGCAAGATTCCATGGGAATATTCTCAAAAACCCTAAACACACACGAATTAGTCAACTTCGAGAAACAAACTGGCTCCGAGATCGAAACCTGGCCATGAGATGACTACTATAAGTCAGGAACTTCGTAAGAACGATGAATCTTTAGCAGTTGCAGGACAAGATTCCATGGGAATATTCTCCAAAACCCTAAACTCACACGAATTCGCCAACTTTGAGAAACAAACTGGCTCCGAGATCGAAACCTGGCCATGAGAGGACTACTATAGGTCTGGCCATGAGAGGATCTTCGTATGAACTATGAATCTTTAGCAGTTGCAGGGCAAGATTCCATGAGAATATTCTCAAAAACCCTAAACACACACAAATTCGTCAACTTCGAGAAACAAACTGGCTCCGAGATCGAAACCTTTCCATGAGAGGACTACTATAAGTCTGGATCTTCGTAAGAACGATGAGTCTTTAGCAGTTGCAGGGAAAGATTCCATGGGAATATTCTCAAAAACCCTAAACACACACAAATTCGTCAACTTTGAGAAACAAATTGGCTCCGAGATCGAAACCTTGCCATGAGAGGACTACTTTAAGTCTGGATCTTCGTAAGAACGATGAATCTTTAGCAGTTGCAGGACAAGATTCCATGGGAATATTCTCCAAAACCCTAAACTCACACGAATTCGCCAACTTTGAGAAACAAACTGGCTCCGAGATCGAAACCTGGCCATGAGAGGACTACTATAGGTCTGGCCATGAGAGGATCTTCGTAAGAACGATGAATCTTTAGCAGTTGCAGGGCAAGATTCCATGGGAATATTCTCAAAAACCCTAAACACACACAAATTCGTCAACTTCGAGAAACAAAATGGCTCCGAGATCGAAACCTTTTCATGAGAGGACTACTATAAGTCTGGATCTTCGTAAGAACGATGAGTCTTTAGCAGTTGCAGGGAAAGATTCCATGGGAATATTCTCAAAAACCCAAAACACACACGAATTCTTCAACTTCGAGAAACAAACTGGCTCTGAGATCGAAACCTGGCCATGAGAGGACTACTATAGGTCTGGATCTTTGTAAGAACGATGAATCTTTAGCACTTGCGGGTAAAGATTCCATGGGAAGATTCTAAAAAACCCAAACACACACGAATTCGTCAACTTATTCAAGAAACAAACTGGCTCCGAGATCGAAACCTGGCCATGAGAGGACTACTATAGGTCTGGCCATGAGAGGATCTTCGTATGAACGTTGAATCTTTAGCAGTTGCAGGGCAAGATTCCATGAGAATATTCTCAAAAACCCTAAACACACACAAATTCGTCAACTTCGAGAAACAAACTGGCTCCGAGATCGAAACCTTTCCATGAGAGGACTACTATAAGTCTGGATCTTCGTAAGAACGATGAGTCTTTAGCAGTTGCAGGGAAAGATTCCATGGGAATATTCTCAAAAACCCTAAACACACACAAATTCGACAACTTCGAGAAACAAATTGGCTCCGAGATCGAAACCTTGCCATGAGAGGACTACTATAAGTCTGGATCTTCGTAAGAACGATGAATCTTTAGCAGTTGCAGGACAAGATTCCATGGGAATATTCTCCAAAACCCTAAACTCACACGAATTCGCCAACTTTGAGAAACAAACTGGCTCCGAGATCGAAACCTGGCCATGAGAGGACTATTATAGGTCTGGCCATGAGAGGATCTTCGTAAGAACGATGAACCTTTAGCAGTTGCAGGGCAAGATTCCATGGGAATATTCTCAAAAACCCTAATTACGCACAAATTCTTCAACTTCGAGAAACAAACTGGCTCCGAGATCGAAACCTTTCCATGAGAGGACTACTTTAAGTCTGGATCTTCGTAAGAACGATGAGTCTTTAGCAGTTGCAGGGAAAGATTCCATGGGAATATTCTCAAAAACCCAAAACACACACGAATTCGTCAACTTCGAGAAACAAACTGGCTCTGAGATCGAAACCTGTCCATGAGAGGACTACTATAGGTCTGGATCTTTGTAAGAACGATGAATCTTTAGCACTTGCAGGTAAAGATTCCATGGGAATATTCTAAAAAACCCAAACACACACGAATTCGTCAACTTATTCAAGAAACAAACTGGATCTGAGATCGAAACCTGGCCATGAGAGGACTACGATAAGTCTGGAACTTCTTAAGAACGATGAATCTTTAGCAGTTGCAGGGCAAGATTCAATGGGAATATTCTCAAAAACCCTAAGCACACATGAATTCGTCAACTTCGAGAAACAAACTGGCTCTGAGATCGAAACCTGGCCATGAGAGGACTACTATAAGTCAAGAACTTCGTAAGAACGATGAATCTTTAGCAGTTGCAGGACAAGATTCCATGGGAATATTCTCCAAAACCCTAAACTCACACGAATTCGCCAACTTCGAGAAACAAATTGGCTCTGAGATCGAAACCTTGCCATTAGAGGACTACTATAAGTCTGGATCTTCGTAAGAACGATGAATCTTTAGCAGTTGCAGGACAAGATTCCATGGGAATATTCTCCAAAACCCTAAACTCACACGAATTCGCCAACTTTGAGAAACAAACTGGCTCCGAGATCGAAACCTGGACATGAGAGGACTACTAAAGGTCTGGCCATGAGAGGATCTTCGTAAGAACGATGAATCTTTAGCAGTTGCAGGGCAAGATTCCATGGGAATATTTTCAAAAACCCTAAACACACACAAATTCGTCAACTTCGAGAAACAAATTGGCTCCGAGATCGAAACCTTGCCATTAGAGGACTACTATAAGTCTGGATCTTCGTAAGAACGATGAATCATTAGCAGTTGCAGGACAAGATTCCATGGGAATATTCTCCAAAACCCTAAACTCACACGAATTCGCCAACTTTGAGAAACAAACTGGCTCTGAGATCGAAACCTGGACATGAGAGGACTACTATAGGTCTGGCCATGAGAGGATCTTCGTAAGAACGATGAATCTTTAGCAGTTGCAGGGCAAGATTCCATGGGAATATTCTCAAAAACCCTAAACACACACAAATTCGTCAACTTCGAGAAACAAACTGGCTCCGAGATCGAAACCTTTCCATGAGAGGACTACTATAAGTCTGGATCTTCGTAAGAACGATGAGTCTTTAGCAGTTGCAGGGAAAGATTCCATGGGAATATTCTCAAAAACCCAAAACACACACGAATTCGTCAACTTCGAGAAAGAAACTGGCTCTGAGATCGAAACCTGGCCATGAGAGGACTACTATAGGTCTGGATCTTTGTAAGAACGATGAATCTTTAGCACTTGCAGGTAAAGATTCCATGGGAATATTCTAAAAAACCAAAACACACACGAATTCGTCAACTTATTCAAGAAACAAACTGGCTCCGAGATCGAAACCTGGCCATGAGAGGACTACGATAAGTCTGGAACTTCTTAAGAACGATGAATCTTTAGCAGTTGCAGGGCAAGATTCAATGGGAATATTCTCAAAAACCCTAAGCACACATGAATTCGTCAACTTCGAGAAACAAACTGGCTCCGAGATAGAAACCTGGCCATGAGAGGACTACTATCGGTCTGGATCTTCGTAAGAACGATGAATCTTTAGCATTTGCAGGTAAAGATTCCATGGGAATATTCTCAAAAACCCCAAACACACACGAAATCGTCAACTTCAAGAAACAAACTGGCTCCGTGATCGAAACCTGACCATGAGAGGACTACTATAAGTCTGGAACTTCGTAAGAACGATGAATCTTTAGCAGTTGCAGAGCAAGATTCCATGGGAATATTCTCAAAAACCCTAAACACACATGAATTCGTCAACTTCGAGAGACAAACTGGCTCTGAGATCGAAAACTGACCATGAGATTACTACTATAGGTCTGGATCTTCGTAAGAACGATATGGATCTTTAGGAGATGCACGGCAAGATATTCCAAGGGAATATTCTCAAAAACCCTAAACACACACGAATTCGTCAACTTCGAGAAACAAAGTGGCTCCGAGATCGAAACCTGGCCATGAGAGGACTACTATAAGTCTGGAACTTCGTAAGAACGATGAATCTTTAGTAGTTTCTGGGCAAGATTCCATGGGAATATTCTCAAAAACCCTAAACACACACGAATTCGTCAACTTCGAGAAACAATCTGGCTCCGAGATCGAAACCTGCCCATGAGAGGATTACTATCGGTCTGGATCTTTGTAAGAACGATGAATCTTTAGCAGTT
Organism: Papaver somniferum; assembly: GCF_003573695.1. Classification (NCBI taxonomy): domain Eukaryota; kingdom Viridiplantae; phylum Streptophyta; class Magnoliopsida; order Ranunculales; family Papaveraceae; genus Papaver; species Papaver somniferum. The sequence goes on from NC_039367.1 coordinate 94,644,432, forward strand.
GCAGGACAAGATTCCATGGGAATATTCTCCAAAACCCTAAACTCACACGAATTCGCCAACTTTGAGAAACGAACTGGCTCCGAGATCGAAACCTGGCCATGAGAGGAATACTATAGGTCTGGCCATGAGAGGATCTTCGTAAGAACGATGAATCTTTAGAAGTTGTAGGGCAAGATTCCATGGGAATATTCTCAAAAACCCTAAACACACATGAATTCGTCATTTTCGAGAAACAAACTGGCTCCAAGATCGAAACCTCGCCATGAGATGACTACTATAGGTCTGGATCTTCGTAAGAACAATGAATCTTTAGCAGTTTCCGGGTAAGATTCCATGAGAATATTGTCATAAACCCTAAACACACACGAATTCGTCAACTTCGAGAAACAAACTGGCTCTGAGATCGAAACCTTGCCATGAGAGGACTATTATAAGTATGGATCTTCGTAAGTACGATGAATCTTTAGCAGTTGCAGGGCAAGATTCCATGGGAATATTCTCAAAAACCCAAAACACACACGAATTCGTCAACTTCGAGAAACAAACTGGCTCTGAGATCGAAACCTGCCCATGAGAGGACTACTATAGGTTTGGATCTTTGTAAGAACGATGAATCTTTAGCACTTGCAGGTAAAGATTCCATGGGAATATTCTCAAAAACCCTACACACACGAATTCGTCAACTTCGAGAAACAAACTGGCTCCGAGATCGAAACCTGTCCATGAAAGGACTACTATAAGTCTGGAACTTCGTAAGAACGATGAATCTTTTGAAGTTTCAGGGGAAGATTCCATAGGAATATTCTCAAAAACCCTAAACACACACGAATTCGTCAATTTCGAGAAACAAACTGGATCCGAGATCGAAACCTGGCCATGAGAGGACTACTATAAGTCTGGATTTTCTTAAGAACGATGAATCTTTAGCAGTTGCAGGGAAAGATTCCATGGGAATATTCTCAAAAACCCAAAACACACACGAATTCGTCAACTTCGAGAAACAAACTGGCTCTGAGATCGAAACCTGCCCATGAGAGGACTACTATAGGTTTGGATCTTTGTAAGAACGATGAATCTTTAACACTTGCAGGTAAAGATTCCATGAGAATATTCTCAAAAACCCTAAACACACACGAATTCGTCAACTTCGAGAAACAAACTGGCTCCGAGATCGAAACCTGGCCATGAAAGGACTACTATAAGTCATGAACTTCGTAAGAACGATGAATCTTTAGCAGTTGCAGGGCAAGATTCCATGGGAATATTCTCAAAAACCCTAAAACACACACGAATTCGTCAACTTCGAGAAACAAACTGGCTCTGAGATCGAAACCTGGCCATGAGAGGACTACCATAGGTCTGGATCTTTGTAAGAACGATGAATCTTTAGCACTTGCAGGTAAAGATTCCATGGGAATATTCTCAAAAACCTCAAACACACACGAATTCGTCAACTTCAAGAAACAAACTGGCTCTGAGATCAAAACCTGGCCATGAGAGGACTACTATAGGTTTGGATCTTTGTAAGAACGATGAATCTTTAGCACTTGCAGGTAAAGATTCCATGGGAATATTCTCAAAAACCCTAAACACACACGAATTCGTCAACTTCGAGAAACAAACTGGCTCCGAGATCGAAACCTGGCCATGAAAGGACTACTATAAGTCTGGAACTTCGTAAGAACGATGAATCTTTAGCAGTTGCAGGGGAAGATTCCATAGGAATATTCTCAAAAACCCTAAACACACACGAATTCGTAAACTTCGAGAAACAAACTGGCTCCGAGATCGAAACCTGGCCATGAGAGGACTACTATAAGTCAGGAACTTCGTAAGAACGATGAATCTTTAGCAGTTGCAGGGCAAGATTCCATGGGAATATTCTCAAAAACCCTAAACACACACAAATTCGTCAACTTCGAAAAACAAACTGGCTCCGAGATCGAAACCTTTCCATGAGAGGACTACTATAAGTCTGGATCTTCGTAAGAACGATGAATCTTTAGCAGTTGCAGGGCAAGATTCCATGGGAATATTCTCAAAAACCCTAAATACACACAAATTCGTCAACTTCGAGAAACAAACTGGCTCCGAGATCGAAACCTGGCCATGATAGGACTACTATAAGTCTAGAACTTCGTAAGAACGATGAATCTTTAGCAGTTGCAGGGCAAGATTCCATGGGAATATTCTCAAAAACCCAAAACACACACGAATTCGTCAACTTCGAGAAACAAACTGGCTCTGAGATCGAAACAAACTGGCCATGAGAGGACTACTATAGGTCTGTATCTTTGTAAGAACGATGAATCTTTAGGACTTGCAGGTAAAGATTCCATGCGAATATTCTCAAAAACCCCAAACACACACGAATTCGTCAACTTCAAGAAACAAACTGGCTCCGAGATCGAAACCTGGCCATGAGAGGACTACTATAAGTCTGGAACTTCGTAAGAACGATGAATCTTTAGCAGTTGCAGGGCAAGATTCCATGGGAATATTCTCAAAAACCCTAAACACACACAAATTCGTCAACTTCGAGAAACAAACTGGCTCCGAGATCGAAACCTTGCCATGAGAGGACTACTATAAGTCTTGATCTTCGTAAGAACGATAAATCTTTAGCAGTTGCAGGGCAAGATTTCATGAGAATATTCTCAAAAACCCAAAACACACACGAATTCGTCAACTTCGAGAAAACAAACTGGCTCTGAGATCGAAACCTGGCCATGAGAGGACTACTATAGGTCTGGATCTTTGTAGGAACGATGAATCTTTAGCACTTGCAGGTAAAGATTCCATGGGAATATTCTTAAAAACCCCAAACACACACGAATTCGTCAACTTCAAGAAACAAACTGGCTCCGATATCGATACCTGTCCATGAGAGGACTACTATAAGTAATGAACTTCGTGAGAACGATGAATCTTTAGCAGTTGCAGGTAAAGATTCCATGGGAATATTCTTTAAAACCCCAAACACACACGAATTCGTCAACTTCAAGAAACAAACTGACTCCGAGATCGAAACCTGGCCATGAGAGGACTACTATAAGTCATGAACTTCGTAAGAACGATGAATCTTTAGCAGTTGCAGGGCAAGATTCCATGGGAATATTCTCAAAAACCCTAAAACACACACGAATTCGTCAACTTCGAGAAACAAACTGGCTCCGAGATCGAAACCTGGCCATGAGAGGACTACTATAAGTCTGGATTTTCTTCAGAACGATGAATCTTTAGCAGTTGCAGGGAAAGATTCCATGGGAATATTCTCAAAAACCCTAAACACACACGAATTCGTCAACTTCGAGAAACAAACTGGCTCCGAGATCGAAACCTGGCCATGAGAGGACTACTATAAGTCTGGATCTTCATTAGAACGATGAGTCTTTAGCAGTTGCAGGGAAAGATTCCATGGGAATATTCTCAAAAACCCCAAACACACACGAATTCGTCAACTTCAAGAAACAAACTGGCTCTGAGATCGAAACCTGGCCATGAAAGGACTACTATAGGTCTGGATCTTTGTAAGAATGATGAATCTTTAGCACTTGCAGGTAAAGATTCCATGGGAATATTCTCAAAAACCCCAAACATACAAGAATTCGTCAACTTCAAGAAACAAACTGGCTCTGAGATAAAAACCTGGCCATGAGAGGACTACTATAGGTTTGGATCTTTGTAAGAACGATGAATCTTTAGCACTTGCAGGTAAAGATTCCATGGGAATATTCTCAAAAATCCTAAACACACATGAATTCGTCAACTTCGAGAAATAAACTGGGTCCGAGATCGAAACCTGTCCATGAGAGGACTACCATAAGTCAGGAACTTCGTAAGAACGATGAATCATTAGCAGTTGCAGGGCAAGCTTCCATGGGAATATTCTCAAAAACCCTAAACACACACAAATTCGTCAACTTCGAGAAACAAACTGGCTCTGAGATCGAAACCTTGCCATGAGAGGACAACTATAAGTATGGATGTTCGTAAGTACGATGAATCTTTAGCAGTTGCAGGGCAAGATTCCATGGGAATATTCTCAAAAACCCAAAACACACACGAATTCGTCAACTTCGAGAAACAAACTGGCTCTGAGATCGAAACCTGCCCATGAGAGGACTACTATAGGTTTGGATCTTTGTAAGAACGATGAATCTTTAGCACTTGCAGGTAAAGATTCCATGGGAATATTCTCAAAAACCCTACACACACGAATTCGTCAACTTCGAGAAACAAACTGGCTCCGAGATCGAAACCTGTCCATGAAAGGACTACTATAAGTCTGGAACTTCGTAAGAACGATGAATCTTTTGCAGTTGCAGGGGAAGATTCCATAGGAATATTCTCAAAAACCCTAAACACACACGAATTCGTCAATTTCGAGAAACAAACTGGCTCCCTGATCGAAACCTGGCCATGAGAGGACTACTATAAGTCTGGATTTTCTTAAGAACGATGAATCTTTAGCAGTTGCAGGGAAAGATTCCATGGGAATATTCTCAAAAACCCTAAACACACACGAATTCGTCAACTTCGAGAAACAAACTGGCTCCGAGATCGAAACCTAGCCATGAGATGACTACTATAGGTCTGGATCTTCATAAGAACGATGAATCTTTAGCAGTTTCCGGGTAAGATTCAATCGGAATATTGTCATAAACCCTAAACACACACGAATACGTCAACTTCGAGAAACAAACTGGCTCCGAGATTGAATCCTGGCCATGAGAGGACTACTATAAGTCTGGAACTTCGTAAGAACGATGAATCTTTAGAAGTTGCATGGCAAGATTCCATGGGAATATTCTCAAAAATCCTAAACACACATGAATTCGTAAACTTCGAGAAACAAACTGGCTCCGAGATCGAGACCTGGCCATGAGAGGACTACTATAAGTCATGAACTTCGTAAGAACGATGAATCTTTAGCAGTTGCAGGGCAAGATTCCATGGGAATATTCTCAAAAACCCTAAAACACACACGAATTCGTCAACTTCGAGAAACAAACTGGCTTTGAGATCGAAACCTGGCCATGAGAGGACTACCATAGGTCTGGATCTTTTTAAGAACGATGAATCTTTAGCACTTGCAGGTAAAGATTCCATGGGAATATTCTCAAAAACCCCAAACACACACGAATTCGTCAACTTCAAGAAACAAACTGGCTCTGAGATCGAAACCTGGCCATGAAAGGACTACTATAGGTCTGGATCTTTGTAAGAACGATGAATATTTAGCACTTGCAGGTAAAGATTCCATGGGAATATTCTCATAAACCCTAAACACACACAAATTCGTCAACTTCGAGAAACAAACTGGCTCCGAGATCGAAACCTGGACATGAGAGGACTACTATAAGTCTAGAACTTCGTAAGAACGATGAATCTTTATCAGATTCCGGGAAAGATTCCATGGGAGTATTCTCAAAAACACTAAACACACACGAATTCGTCAACTTCGAGAAACAAACTGGCTCCGAGATCAAAACCTGGCCATGAAAGGACTACTGTAAGTCTGGAACTTCGTAAGAACGATGAATCTTTAGCAGTTGCAGGGGAAGATTCCATAGGAATATTCTCAAAAACCCTAAACACACATGAATTCGTCAACTTCGAGAAACAAACTGGCTCCGAGATCGAAACCTGGCCATGAGAGGACTGCTATATCTGGATCTTTGTAAGAACGATGAATCTTTAGAAGTTGCAGGGAAAGATTCCATGGGAATATTCTCAAAAACCCTAAACACACACGAATTCGTCAACTTCGAGAAACAAACTGGCTCCGAGATCGAAACCTGGCCATGAGAGGATTACTCTAAGTCTGGAGCTTCGTAAAAACGATGAATCTTTAGCAGTTGCAGGGCAAAATTCCATAAGAATATTCTCAAAACCCCTAAACACACACGAATTCGTCAACTTCGAGAAACAAACTGGCTCCGAGATCGAAACCTGGCCATGAGAGGATTATTATAGGTCTGGATCTTCGTAAGAACAATGAATCTTTAGCAGTTGCAGGGCAAGATTCCATGGGAATATTCTCAAAAACCCTAAACACACACGAATTCGTCAACTTCGAGAAACAAACTGGCTCCGAGATCGAAACCTAGCTATGAGAGGACTACTATAAGTCAGGAACTTCGTAAGAACGATGAATCTTTAGCAGTTGCAGGGCAAGATTCAATGGGAATATTCTCAAAAATCATAAACACACATGAATTCGTCAACTTCGAGAAACAAACTGGCTTCGAGATCGAAACCTCGCCATGAGATGACTACTATAGGTCTGGATCTTCATAAGAACGATGAATCTTTAGCAGTTTCCGGGTAAGATTCCATCGGAATATTGTCATAAACCCTAAACACACACGAATACGTCAACTTCGAGAAACAAACTGGCTCCGAGATTGAATCCTGGCCATGAGAGGACTACTATAAGTCTGGAACTTCGTAAGAACGATGAATCTTTAGAAGTTGCATGGCAAGATTCCATGGCAATATTCTCAAAAATCCTAAACACACATGAATTCGTAAACTTCGATAAACAAACTGGCTCCGAGATCGAGACCTGGCCATGAGAGGACTACTATAAGTCAGGAACTTCGTAAGAAAGATGAATCTTTAGCAGTTGCAGAGCAAGATTCCATGGGAATATTCTCAAAAACCCTAAACACACACAAATTCGTCAACTTCGAGAAACAAACTGGCTCCGAGATCGAAAACTTTCCATGAGAGGACTACTATAAGTCTGGATCTTCGTAAGAACGATGAATCTTTAGCAGTTGCAGGGAAAGATTCCATGGGAATATTCTCAAAAACCCTAAACACACACAAATTCGTCAACTTCGAGAAACAAACTGGTTCCGAGATCGAAACCTGGCCATGAGAGGACTACTATAAGTCTAGAACTTCGTAAGAACGATGAATCTTTAGCAGTTGCAGGGCAAGATTCCATGGGAATATTCTCAAAAACCCAAAACACACACGAATTCGTCAATTTCGAGAAACAAACTGGCTCTGAGATCGAAACCTGGCCATGAGAGGACTACTATAAGTCTGGATCTTTGTAAGAACGATGAATCTTTAGCACTTGTAGGTAAAGATTCCATGGGAATATTCTCAAAAACCCCAAACACACACGAATTCGTCAACTTCAAGAAAAAAACTGGCTCCGAGATCGAAACCTGGCCATGAGAGGACTACTATAGGTCTGGATCTTCGTAAGAACGATGAATCTTTAGAAGTTGCATGGCAAGATTCCATGGGAATATTCTCAAAACCCCTAAACACACACGAATTCGTCAACTTCGAGAAACAAACAGGCTCCGAGATCGAAACCTGGCCATGAGAGGATTACTATAGGTCTGGATCTTCGTAAGAACAATGAATCTTTAGCAGTTGCAGGGCAAGATTCCATGGGAATATTCTCAAAAACCCTAAACACACACGAATTCGTCAACTTCGAGAAACAAACTGGCTCCGAGATCGAAACCTTGCCATGAAAGGACTACTATAAGTCAGGAACTTCGTAAGAACGATGAATCTTTAGCAGTTGCAGGGAAAGATTCCATGGGAATATTCTCAAAAATCATAAAAACACATGAATTCGTCAACTTCGAGAAACAAATTGGCTCCGAGATCGAAACCTCGCCATGAGATGACTACTATAGGTCTCGATCTTCGTAAGAACGATGAATCTTTAGCAGTTTCCGGGTAAGATTCCATCGGAATATTGTCATAAACCCTAAACACGCACGAATTCGTCAACTTCGATAAACAAACTGGCTCCGAGATCGAATCCTGGCCATGAGAGGACTACTATAAGTCTGGAACTTCGTAAGAACGATGAATCTTTAGCAATTGCATGGCAAGATTCCATGGGAATATTCTCAAAAATCATAAACACACATGAATTCGTAAACTTCAAGAAACAAACTGGCTCCGAGATCGAAACCTGGCCATGAGAGGACTACTATAAGTCAGGAACTTCGTAAGAACGATGAATCTTTAGCAGTTGCAGGGCAAGATTCCATGGGAATATTCTCAAAAACCCTAAACACACACAAATTCGTCAACTTCGAAAAACAAACTGGCTCCGAGATCGAAACCTTGCCATGAGAGGACTACTATAAGTCTGGATCTTCGTAAGAACGATGAATCTTTAGCAGTTGCAGGGCAAGATTCCATGGGAATATTCTCAAAAACCCTAAACACACACAAATTCGTCAACTTCGAGAAACAAACTGGCTCCGAGATCGAAACCTGGCCATGAGTGGACTACTATAAGTCTAGAACTTCGTAAGAACGATGATCTTTAGCAGTTGCAGGGCAAGATTCCATGGGAATATTCTCAAAAACCCAAAACACACACGAATTCGTCAACTTCGAGAAACAAACTGGCTCTGAGATCGAAACCTGGCCATGAGAGGACTACTATAGGTCTGGATCTTTGTAAGAACGATGAATCTTTAGCACTTGCAGGTAAAGATTCCATGGGAATATTCTAAAAAACCCAAACACACACGAATTCGTCAACTTATTCAAGAAACAAACTGGATCCGAGATCGAAACCTGGCCATGAGAGGACTACGATAAGTCTGGAACTTCTTAAGAACGATGAATCTTTAGCAGTTGCAGGGAAAGATTCAATGGGAATATTCTCAAAAACCCTAAGCACACATGAATTCGTCAACTTCGAGAGACAAACTGGCTCTGAGATCAAAACCTGGCCATGAGATTACTACTATAGGTCTGGATCTTCGTAAGAACGATATGGATCTTTAGCAGATGCACGGCAAGATATTCCAAGGGAATATTCTAAAAAACCCTAAACACACACGAATTCATCAACTTCGAGAAACAAAATGGCTCCGAGATCGAAACATGGGCATGAGAGGCCTACTATAAGTCTGGAACTTCGTAAGAACGATGAATCTTTAGCAGTAGCAGGGCAAGATTCCATGGGAATATTCTCAAAAACCCTAAACACACACGAATTAGTCAACTTCGAGAAACAAACTGGCTCCAAGATCGAAACCTAGCCATGAGAGGACTACTATAAGTCAGGAACTTCGTAAGAACGATGAATCTTTTGCAGTTGCAGGACAAGATTCCATGGGAATATTCTCCAAAACCCTAAACTCACACGAATTCGCCAACTTTGAGAAACAAACTGGCTCCGAGATCGAAACCTGGCCATGAGAGGACCACTATAGGTCTGGCCATGAGAGGATCTTCGTATGAACGATGAATCTTTAGCAGTTGCAGGGAAAGATTCCATGAGAATATTCTCAAAAACCCTAAACACACACAAATTCGTCAACTTCAAGAAACAAACTGGCTCCGAGATCGAAACCTTTCCATGAGAGGACTACTATAAGTCTGGATCTTCGTAAGAACGATGAGTCTTTAGCAGTTGCAGGGAAAGATTCCATGGGAATATTCTCAAAAACCCTAAACACACACAAATTCGTCAACTTCGAGAAACAAATTGGCTCCGAGATCGAAACCTTGCCATGAGAGGACTACTATAAGTCTGTATCTTCGTAAGAACGATGAATCTTTAGCAGTTGCAGGACAAGATTCCATGGGAATATTCTCCAAAACCCTAAACTCACACGAATTCGCCAACTTTGAGAAACAAACTGGCTCCGAGATCGAAACCTGGCCATGAGAGGACTACTATAGGTCTGGCCATGAGAGGATCTTCGTATGAACTATGAATCTTTAGCAGTTGCAGGGCAAGATTCCATGAGAATATTCTCAAAAACCCTAAACACACACAAATTCGTCAACTTCGAGAAACAAACTGGCTCCGAGATCGAAACCTTTCCATGAGAGGACTACTATAAGTCTGGATCTTCGTAAGAACGATGAGTCTTTAGCAGTTGCAGGGAAAGATTCCATGGGAATATTCTCAAAAACCCTAAACACACACAAATTCGTCAACTTTGAGAAACAAATTGGCTCCGAGATCGAAACCTTGCCATGAGAGGACTACTTTAAGTCTGGATCTTCGTAAGAACGATGAATCTTTAGCAGTTGCAGGACAAGATTCCATGGGAATATTCTCCAAAACCCTAAACTCACACGAATTCGCCAACTTTGAGAAACAAACTGGCTCCGAGATCGAAACCTGGCCATGAGAGGACTACTATAGGTCTGGCCATGAGAGGATCTTCGTAAGAACGATGAACCTTTAGCAGTTGCAGCGCAAGATTCCATGGGAATATTCTCAAAAACCCTAAACACACACAAATTCGTCAACTTCGAGAAACAAACTGGCTCCGAGATCGAAATCTTTCCATGAGAGGACTACTATAAGTCTGGATCTTCGTAAGAACGATGAGTCTTTAGCAGTTGCAGGGAAAGATTCCATGGGAATATTCTCAAAAACCCTAAACACACACAAATTCGTCAACTTCGAGAAACAAATTGGCTCCGAGATCGAAACCTTGCCATGAGAGGACTACTATAAGTCTGGATCTTCGTAAGAACGATGAATCTTTAGCAGTTGCAGGACAAGATTCCATGGGAATATTCTCCAAAACCCTAAACTCACACGAATTCGCCAACTTTGAGAAACAAACTGGTTCCGAGATCGAAACCTGGCCATGAGAGGACTACTATAGGTCTGGCCATGAGAGGATCTTCGTAAGAACGATGAACCTTTAGCAGTTGCAGCGCAAGATTCCATGGGAATATTCTCAAAAACCCTAAACACACACAAATTCGTCAACTTCGAGAAACAAACTGGCTCCGAGATCGAAATCTTTCCATGAGAGGACTACTATAAGTCTGGATCTTCGTAAGAACGATGAGTCTTTAGCAGTTGCAGGGAAAGATTCCATGGGAGTATTCTCAAAAACCCAAAACACACACGAATTCGTCAACTTCAAGAAACAAACTGGCTCCGAGATCGAAACCTGGCCATGAGAGGACTACTATAAGTCTGGATCTTAGTAAGAACGATGAATCTTTAGCAGTTGCAGGGAAAGATTCCATGGGAATATTCTCAAAAACCCAAAACACACACAAATTCGTCAACTTCGAGAAACAAACTGGCTCCGAGATCGAAACCTGGCCATGAGAGGACTACTATAAGTCTAGAACTTCGTAAGAACGATGAATCTTTAGCAGTTGCAGGGCAAGATTCCATGGGAATATTCTCAAAAACCCAAAACACACACGAATTCGTCAACTTCGAGAAACAAACTGGCTCTGAGATCGAAACCTGGCCATGAGAGGACTACTATAGGTCTGGATCTTTGTAAGAACGATGAATTTTTAGCACTTGCAGGTAAAGATTCCATGGGAATATTCTCAAAAACCCCAAACACACACGAATTCGTCAACTTGAAGAAAAAAACTGGCTCCGAGATCGAAACCTGGCCATGAGAGGACTATTATAGGTCTGGATCTTCGTAAGAACGATGAATCTTTAGCAGTTGCATGGCAAGATTCCATGGGAATATTCTCAAAACCCCTAAACACACACGAATTCGTCAACTTCGAGAAACAAACAGGCTCCGAGATCGAAACCTGGCCATGAGAGGATTACTATAGGTCTGGATCTTCGTAAGAACAATGAATCTTTAGCAGTTGCAGGGCAAGATTCCATGGGAATATTCTCAAAAACCCTAAACACACACGAATTCGTCAACTTCGAGAAACAAACTGGCTCCGAGATCGAAACCTGGCTATGAAAGGACTACTATAAGTCAGGAACTTCGTAAGAACGATGAATCTTTAGCAGTTGCAGGGAAAGATTCCATGGGAATATTCTCAAAAATCATAAAAACACATGAATTCGTCAACTTCGAGAAACAAATTGGCTCCGAGATCGAAACCTCGCCATGAGATGACTACTATAGGTCTCGATCTTCGTAAGAACGATGAATCTTTAGCAGTTTCCGGGTAAGATTCCATCGGAATATTGTCATAAACCCTAAACACGCACGAATTCGTCAACTTCGATAAACAAACTGGCTCCGAGATCGAATCCTGGCCATGAGAGGACTACTATAAGTCTGGAACTTCGTAAGAACGATGAATCTTTAGCAATTGCATGGCAAGATTCCATGGGAATATTCTCAAAAATCATAAACACACATGAATTCGTAAACTTCAAGAAACAAACTGGCTCCGAGATCGAAACCTGGCCATGAGAGGACTACTATAAGTCAGGAACTTCGTAAGAACGATGAATCTTTAGCAGTTGCAGGGCAAGATTCCATGGGAATATTCTCAAAAACCCTAAACACACACAAATTCGTCAACTTCGAAAAACAAACTGGCTCCGAGATCGAAACCTTGCCATGAGAGGACTACTATAAGTCTGGATCTTCGTAAGAACGATGAATCTTTAGCAGTTGCAGGGCAAGATTCCATGGGAATATTCTCAAAAACCCTAAACACACACAAATTCGTCAACTTCGAGAAACAAACTGGCTCCGAGATCGAAACCTGGCCATGAGAGGACTACTATAAGTCTAGAACTTCGTAAGAACGATGAATCTTTAGCAGTTGCAGGGCAAGATTCCATGGGAATATTCTCAACAACCCAAAACACACACGAATTCGTCAACTTCGAGAAACAAACTGGCTCTGAGATCGAAACCTGGCCATGAGAGGACTACTATATGTCTGGATCTTTGTAAGAACGATGAATCTTTAGCACTTGCAGGTAAATATTCCATGGGAATATTCTCAAAAACCCCAAACACACACGAATTCGTCAACTTCAAGAAACAAAATGGCTCCGAGATCGAAACCTGGCCATGAGAGGACTAATATAAGTCTGGAACTTCGTAAGAACGATGAATCTTTAGCAGTTGCAGGGCAAGATTCCATGGGAATATTCTCAAAAACCCTAAACACACATGAATTCGTCAACTTCGAGAGACAAACTGGCTCTGAGATCGAAACCTGGCCATGAGATTACTATTATAGGTCTGGATCTTCGTATGAACGATATGGATGTTTAGCAGATGCACGACAAGATATTCCAAGGGAATATTCTCAAAAGCCCAAAACACACACGAATTCGTCAATTTCGATAAACAAACTGGCTCCCAGTTCGAAACATGGCCATGAGAGGCCTACTATAAGTCTGGAACTTCGTAAGAACGATGAATCTTTAGCAGTTGCAGGGCAAGATTCCATGGGAATATTCTCAAAAACCCTAAACACACACGAATTCGTCAACTTCGAGAAACAAACTGGCTCCGAGATCGAAACCTTGCCATGAGAGGACTACTATAAGTCAGCAACTTCGTAAGAACGATGAATCTTTAGCAGTTGCAGGGAAAGATTCCATGGGAATATTCTCAAAAACCCAAAACACACACAAATTCGTCAACTTCGAGAAACAAACTGGCTCCGAGATCGAAACCTGGCCATGAGAGGACTACTATAAGTCTAGAACTTCGTAAGAACGATGAATCTTTAGCATTTGCAGGGCAAGATTCCATGGGAATATTCTCAAAAACCCAAAACACACACGAATTCGTCAACTTCGAGAAACAAACTGGCTCTGAGATCGAAACCTGGCCATGAGAGAACTACTATAGGTCTGGATCTTTGTAAGAACGATGAATCTTTAGCACTTGCAGGTAAAGATTCCATGGGAATATTCTCAAAAACCCCAAACACACACGAATTCGTCAACTTCAAGAAAAAACTGGCTCCGAGATCGAAACCTGGCCATGAGAGGACTACTATAGGTCTGGATCTTCGTAAGAACGATGAATCTTTAGCAGTTGCATGGCAAGATTCCATGGGAATATTCTCAAAACCCCTAAACACACACGAATTCGTCAACTTCGAGAAACAAACAGGCTCCGAGATCGAAACCTGCCCATGAGAGGATTACTATAGGTCTGTATCTTCGTAAGAACAATGAATCTTTAGCAGTTGCAGGGAAAGATTCCATAGGAATATTCTCAAAAACCCTAAACACACACGAATTCGTCAACTTCGAGAAACAAACTGGCTCCGAGATCGAAACCTAGCTATGAGAGGACTACTATAAGTCAGGAACTTCGTAAGAACGATGAATCTTTAGCAGTTGCAGGGCATGATTCAATGGGAATATTCTCAAAAATCATAAACACACATGAATTCGTCAACTTCGAGAAACAAACTGGCTCCGAGATCTAAACCTCGCCATGAGATGACTACTATAGGTCTGGATCTTCATAAGAACGATGAATCTTTAGCAGTTTCCGGGTAAGATTCCATCGGAATATTTTCATAAACCCTAAACACACACGAATACGTCAACTTCGAGAAACAAACTGGCTCCGAGATCGAATCCTGGCCATGAGAGGACTACTATAAGTCTGGAACTTCGTAAGAACGATGAATATTTAGAAGTTGCATGGCAAGATTCCATGGGAATATTCTCAAAAATCCTAAACACACATGAATTCGTAAACTTCGAGAAACAAACTGGCTCCGAGATCAAAACCTTGCCATGAGAGGACTACTATAAGTCTGGATCTTCGTAAGAACTATGAATCTTTAGCAGTTGCAGGGCAAGATTCCATGGGAATATTCTCAAAAACCCTAAACACACACAAATTCGTCAACTTCGAGAAACAAACTGGCTCCGAGATCGAAACCTGGCCATGAGAGGACTACTATAGGTCTGGCCATGAGAGGATCTTCGTAAGAACAATGAATCTTTAGCAGTTGCAGGGCAAGATTCCATGGGAATATTCTCAAAAACCCTAAACATACACAAATTCGTCAACTTCGAGAAACAAACTGGCTCCGAGATCGAAACCTTTCCCTGAGAGGACTACTATAAGTCTGGATCTTCGTAAGAACGATGAGTCATTAGTAGTTGCAGGGAAAGATTCCATGGGAATATTCTCAAAAACCCAAAACACACACGAATTCGTCAACTTCGAGAAACAAACTGGCTCTGAGATCGAGACCTGGCCATGAGAGGACTACTATAGGTCTGGATCTTTGTAAGAATGATGAATCTTTAGCACTTGCAGGTAAAGATTCCATGGGAATATTCTAAAAAACCCAAACACACACGAATTCGTCAACTTATTCAAGAAACAAACTGGCTCCGAGATCGAAACCTGGCCATGAGAGGACTACAATAAGTCTGGAACTTCTTAAGAACGATGAATCTTTAGCAGTTGCAGGGCAAGATTCAATGGGAATATTCTCAAAAACCCTAAGAACACATGAATTCGTCAACTTCGAGAGACAAACTGGCTCTGAGATCAAAACCTGGCCATGAGATTACTATTATAGGTCTGGATCTTCGTAAGAACGATCTGGATCTTTAGCAGATGCACGGCAAGATATTCCAAGGGAATATTCTCAAAAACCCTAAACACACACGAATTCATCAACTTCGAGAAACAAAATGGCTCCGAGATCGAAACATGGGCATGAGAGGCCTACTATAAGTCTGGAACTTCGTAAGAACGATGAATCTTTAGCAGTAGCAGGGCAAGATTCCATCGGAATATTCTCAAAAACCCTAAACACACACGAATTAGTCAACTTCGAGAAACAAACTGGCTCCGAGATCGAAACCTGGCCATGAGAGGACTACTATAAGTCAGGAACTTCGTAAGAACGATGAATCTTTAGCAGTTGCAGGACAAGATTCCATGGGAATATTCTCCAAAACCCTAAACTCACACGAATTCGCCAACTTTGAGAAACAAACTGGCTCCGAGATCGAAACCTGGCCATGAGAGGACTACTATAGGTCTGGCCATGAGAGGATCTTCGTATGAACGATGAATCTTTAGCAGTTGCAGGGAAAGATTCCATGAGAATATTCTCAAAAACCCTAAACACACACAAATTCGTCAACTTCAAGAAACAAACTGGCTCCGAGATCGAAACCTTTCCATGAGAGGACTACTATAAGTCTGGATCTTCGTAAGAACGATGAGTCTTTAGCAGTTGCAGGGAAAGATTCCATGGGAATATTCTCAAAAACCCTAAACACACACAAATTCGTCAACTTCGAGAAACAAACTGGCTCCGAGATCGAAACCTGGCCATGAGAGGACTACTATAAGTCTGGATCTTCGTAAGAACGATGAATCTTTAGCAGTTGCAGGGCAAGATTCCATGGGAATATTCTCAAAAACCCTAAACACACACAAATTCGTCAACTTCGAGAAACAAACTGGCTCCGAGATCGAAACCTGGCCATGAGTGGACTACTATAAGTCTAGAACTTCGTAAGAACGATGATCTTTAGCAGTTGCAGGGCAAGATTCCATGGGAATATTCTCAAAAACCCAAAACACACACGAATTCGTCAACTTCGAGAAACAAACTGGCTCTGAGATCGAAACCTGGCCATGAGAGGACTACTATAGGTCTGGATCTTTGTAAGAACGATGAATCTTTAGCACTTGCAGGTAAAGATTCCATGGGAATATTCTAAAAAACCCAAACACACACGAATTCGTCAACTTATTCAAGAAACAAACTGGATCCGAGATCGAAACCTGGCCATGAGAGGACTACGATAAGTCTGGAACTTCTTAAGAACGATGAATCTTTAGCAGTTGCAGGGAAAGATTCAATGGGAATATTCTCAAAAACCCTAAGCACACATGAATTCGTCAACTTCGAGAGACAAACTGGCTCTGAGATCAAAACCTGGCCATGAGATTACTACTATAGGTCTGGATCTTCGTAAGAACGATATGGATCTTTAGCAGATGCACGGCAAGATATTCCAAGGGAATATTCTAAAAAACCCTAAACACACACGAATTCATCAACTTCGAGAAACAAAATGGCTCCGAGATCGAAACATGGGCATGAGAGGCCTACTATAAGTCTGGAACTTCGTAAGAACGATGAATCTTTAGCAGTAGCAGGGCAAGATTCCATGGGAATATTCTCAAAAACCCTAAACACACACGAATTAGTCAACTTCGAGAAACAAACTGGCTCCGAGATCGAAACCTGGCCATGAGAGGACTACTATAAGTCAGGAACTTCGTAAGAACGATGAATCTTTAGCAGTTGCAGGACAATATTCCATGGGAATATTCTCCAAAACCCTAAACTCACACGAATTCGCCAACTTTGAGAAACAAACTGGCTCCGAGATCGAAACCTGGCCATGAGAGGACTACTATAGGTCTGGCCATGAGAGGATCTTCGTATGAACGTTGAATCTTTAGCAGTTGCAGGGCAAGATTCCATGAGAATATTCTCAAAAACCCTAAACACACACAAATTCGTCAACTTCGAGAAACAAACTGGCTCCGAGATCGAAACCTTTCCATGAGAGGACTACTATAAGTATGGATCTTCGTAAGAACGATGAGTCTTTAGCAGTTGCAGGGAAAGATTCCATGGGAATATTCTCAAAAACCCTAAACACACACAAATTCGTCAACTTCGAGAAACAAACTGGCTCCGAGATCGAAACCTGGCCATGAGAGGACTACTATAGGTCTGGCCATGAGAGGATCTTCGTAAGAACAATGAATCTTTAGCAGTTGCAGGGCAAGATTCCATGGGAATATTCTCAAAAACCCTAAACATACACAAATTCGTCAACTTCGAGAAACAAACTGGCTCCGAGATCGAAACCTTTCCCTGAGAGGACTACTATAAGTCTGGATCTTCGTAAGATCGATGAGTCATTAGTAGTTGCAGGGAAAGATTCCATGGGAATATTCTCAAAAACCCAAAACACACACGAATTCGTCAACTTCGAAACAAACTGGCTCTGAGATCGAGACCTGGCCATGAGAGGACTACTATAGGTCTGGATCTTTGTAAGAATGATGAATCTTTAGCACTTGCAGGTAAAGATTCCATGGGAATATTCTAAAAAACCCAAACACACACGAATTCGTCAACTTATTCAAGAAACAAACTGGCTCCGAGATCGAAACCTGGCCATGAGAGGACTACAATAAGTCTGGAACTTCTTAAGAACGATGAATCTTTAGCAGTTGCAGGGCAAGATTCAATGGGAATATTCTCAAAAACCCTAAGAACACATGAATTCGTCAACTTCGAGAGACAAACTGGCTCTGAGATCAAAACCTGGCCATGAGATTACTATTATAGGTCTGGATCTTCGTAAGAACGATCTGGATCTTTAGCAGATGCACGGCAAGATATTCCAAGGGAATATTCTCAAAAACCCTAAACACACACGAATTCATCAACTTCGAGAAACAAAATGGCTCCGAGATCGAAACATGGGCATGAGAGGCCTACTATAAGTCTGGAACTTCGTAAGAACGATGAATCTTTAGCAGTAGCAGGGCAAGATTCCATCGGAATATTCTCAAAAACCCTAAACACACACGAATTAGTCAACTTCGAGAAACAAACTGGCTCCGAGATCGAAACCTGGCCATGAGAGGACTACTATAAGTCAGGAACTTCGTAAGAACGATGAATCTTTAGCAGTTGCAGGACAAGATTCCATGGGAATATTCTCCAAAACCCTAAACTCACACGAATTCGCCAACTTTGAGAAACAAACTGGCTCCGAGATCGAAACCTGGCCATGAGAGGACTACTATAGGTCTGGCCATGAGAGGATCTTCGTATGAACTATGAATCTTTAGCAGTTGCAGGGCAAGATTCCATGAGAATATTCTCAAAAACCCTAAACACACACAAATTCGTCAACTTCGAGAAACAAACTGGCTCCGAGATCGAAACCTTTCCATGAGAGGACTACTATAAGTCTGGATCTTCGTAAGAACGATGAGTCTTTAGCAGTTGCAGGGAAAGATTCCATGGGAATATTCTCAAAAACCCTAAACACACACAAATTCGTCAACTTCGAGAAACAAACTGGCTCCGAGATCGAAACCTGGCCATGAGAGGACTACTATAAGTCTGGATCTTCGTAAGAACGATGAATCTTTAGCAGTTGCAGGGCAAGATTCCATGGGAATATTCTCAAAAACCCTAAACACACACAAATTCGTCAACTTCGAGAAACAAACTGGCTCCGAGATCGAAACCTGGCCATGAGTGGACTACTATAAGTCTAGAACTTCGTAAGAACGATGATCTTTAGCAGTTGCAGGGCAAGATTCCATGGGAATATTCTCAAAAACCCAAAACACACACGAATTCGTCAACTTCGAGAAACAAACTGGCTCTGAGATCGAAACCTGGCCATGAGAGGACTACTATAGGTCTGGATCTTTGTAAGAACGATGAATCTTTAGCACTTGCAGGTAAAGATTCCATGGGAATATTCTAAAAAACCCAAACACACACGAATTCGTCAACTTATTCAAGAAACAAACTGGATCCGAGATCGAAACCTGGCCATGAGAGGACTACGATAAGTCTGGAACTTCTTAAGAACGATGAATCTTTAGCAGTTGCAGGGAAAGATTCAATGGGAATATTCTCAAAAACCCTAAGCACACATGAATTCGTCAACTTCGAGAGACAAACTGGCTCTGAGATCAAAACCTGGCCATGAGATTACTACTATAGGTCTGGATCTTCGTAAGAACGATATGGATCTTTAGCAGATGCACGGCAAGATATTCCAAGGGAATATTCTAAAAAACCCTAAACACACACGAATTCATCAACTTCGAGAAACAAAATGGCTCCGAGATCGAAACATGGGCATGAGAGGCCTACTATAAGTCTGGAACTTCGTAAGAACGATGAATCTTTAGCAGTAGCAGGGCAAGATTCCATGAGAATATTCTCAAAAACCCTAAACACACACAAATTCGTCAACTTCGAGAAACAAACTGGCTCCGAGATCGAAACCTTTCCATGAGAGGACTACTATAAGTCTGGATCTTCGTAAGAACGATGAATCTTTAGCAGTTGCAGGGAAAGATTCCATGGGAATATTCTCAAAAACCCTAAACACACACAAATTCGTCAACTTCGAGAAACAAACTGGCTCCGAGATCGAAACCTGGCCATGAGAGGACTACTATAGGTCTGGCCATGAGAGGATCTTCGTAAGAACAATGAATCTTTAGCAGTTGCAGGGCAAGATTCCATGGGAATATTCTCAAAAACCCTAAACATACACAAATTCGTCAACTTCGAGAAACAAACTGGCTCCGAGATCGAAACCTTTCCCTGAGAGGACTACTATAAGTCTGGATCTTCGTAAGAACGATGAGTCATTAGTAGTTGCAGGGAAAGATTCCATGGGAATATTCTCAAAAACCCAAAACACACACGAATTCGTCAACTTCGAGAAACAAACTGGCTCTGAGATCGAGACCTGGCCATGAGAGGACTACTATAGGTCTGGATCTTTGTAAGAATGATGAATCTTTAGCACTTGCAGGTAAAGATTCCATGGGAATATTCTAAAAAACCCAAACACACACGAATTCGTCAACTTATTCAAGAAACAAACTGGCTCCGAGATCGAAACCTGGCCATGAGAGGACTACAATAAGTCTGG
This sequence comes from Papaver somniferum, assembly GCF_003573695.1. NCBI lineage: Eukaryota > Viridiplantae > Streptophyta > Magnoliopsida > Ranunculales > Papaveraceae > Papaver > Papaver somniferum. Next base: position 94,664,869 of record NC_039367.1, read on the forward strand.
AACTTCTTAAGAGCGATGAATCTTTAGCAGTTGCAGGGCAAGATTCAATGGGAATATTCTCAAAAACCCTAAGAACACATGAATTCGTCAACTTCGAGAGACAAACTGGCTCTGAGATCAAAACCTGGCCATGAGATTACTAGTATAGGTCTGGATCTTCGTAAGAACGATATGGATCTTTAGCAGATGCACGGCAAGATATTCCAAGGGAATATTCTCAAAAACCCTAAACACACACGAATTCATCAACTTCGAGAAACAAAATTGCCCCGAGATCGAAACATGGGCATGAGAGGCCTACTATAAGTCTGGAACTTCGTAAGAACGATGAATCTTTAGCAGTAGCAGGGCAAGATTCCATCGGAATATTCTCAAAAACCATAAACACACACGAATTAGTCAACTTCGAGAAACAAACTGGCTCCGAGATCGAAACCTGGCCATGAGAGGACTACTATAAGTCAGGAACTTCGTAAGAACGATGAATCTTTAGCAGTTGCAGGACAAGATTCCATGGGAATATTCTCCGAAACCCTAAACTCACACGAATTCGCCAACTTTGAGAAACAAACTGGCTCCGAGATCGAAACCTGGCCATGAGAGGACTACTATAGGTCTGGCCATGAGAGGATCTTCGTATGAACGATGAATCTTTAGCAGTTGCAGGGCAAGATTCCATGAGAATATTCTCAAAAACCCTAAACACACACAAATTCGTCAACTTC
>NC_039367.1:94667523-94668871 GCF_003573695.1 Papaver somniferum
CGTAAGAACGATGAATCTTTAGCAGTTGCAGGACAAGATTCCATGGGAATATTCTCCAAAACCCTAAACTCACACGAATTCGCCAACTTTGAGAAACAAACTGGCTCCGAGATCGAAACCTGGCCATGAGAGGACTACTATAGGTCTGGCCATGAGAGGATCGTCGTAAGAACGATGAACCTTTAGCAGTTGCAGGGCAAGATTCCATGGGAATATTCTCAAAAACCCTAAACACACACAAATTCGTCAACTTCGAGAAACAAACTGGCTCCGAGATCGAAATCTTTCCATGAGAGGACTACTATAAGTCTGGATCTTCGTAAGAACGATGAGTCTTTAGCAGTTGCAGGGAAAGATATCATGGGAGTATTCTCAAAAACCCAAAACACACACGAATTCGTCAACTTCAAGAAACAAACTGGCTCTGAGATCGAAACCTGGCCATGAGAGGACTACTATAGGTCTGGATCTTTGTAAGAACGATGAATCTTTAGCACTTGCAGGTAAAGATTCCATGGGAATATTCTAAAAAACCCAAACACACACGAATTCGTCAACTTATTCAAGAAACAAACTGGATCCGAGATCGAAACCTGGCCATGAGAGGACTACGATAAGTCTGGAACTTCTTAAGAACGATGAATCTTTAGCAGTTGCAGGGAAAGATTCAATGGGAATATTCTCAAAAACCCTAAGCACACATGAATTCGTCAACTTCGAGAGACAAACTGGCTCTGAGATCAAAACCTGGCCATGAGATTACTACTATAGGTCTGGATCTTCGTAAGAACGATATGGATCTTTAGCAGATGCACGGCAAGATATTCCAAGGGAATATTCTCAAAAACCCTAAACACACACGAATTCATCAACTTCGAGAAACAAAATGGCTCCGAGATCGAAACATGGGCATGAGAGGCCTACTATAAGTCTGGAACTTTGTAAGAACGATGAATCTTTAGCAGTAGCAGGGCAAGATTCCATGGGAATATTCTCAAAAACCCTAAACACACACGAATTAGTCAACTTCGAGAAACAAACTGGCTCCAAGATCGAAACCTAGCCATGAGAGGACTACTATAAGTCAGGAACTTCGTAAGAACGATGAATCTTTTGCAGTTGCAGGACAAGATTCCATGGGAATATTCTCCAAAACCCTAAACTCACACGAATTCGCCAACTTTGAGAAACAAACTGGCTCCGAGATCGAAACCTGGCCATGAGAGGACCACTATAGGTCTGGCCATGAGAGGATCTTCGTATGAACGATGAATCTTTAGCAGTTGCAGGGAAAGATTCCATGAGAATATTCTCAAAAACCCTAAACACACACAAATTCGTCAACTTC
>NC_039367.1:94669871-94735144 GCF_003573695.1 Papaver somniferum
TTTTTGAGAATATTCCCATGGAATCTTGCCCTGCAACTGCTAAAGATTCATCGTTCTTACGAAGTTCAAGACTTATAGTAGTCCTCTCATGGCCATGTTTCGAACTCGGAGCCAGTTTGTTTCTCAAAGTTGACAAATTCGTGTGATATTAGGGTTTTTGAGAATATTCCCATGGAATCTTGTCCTGTAACTGCTAGAGATTCATCGTTCTTACGAAGATCCAGACCGATAGTAGTCCTCTCATGGCCAGGTTTCGATCTCAGAGCCAGTTTGTTTCTCGAAGTTGACGAATTCTTGTGTGTTTTGGGTTTTTGAGAATATTCCCATGGAATCTTGCCCTGCAACTGCTAAAGATTCATCGTTCTTACGAAGTTCCTGACTTATAGTAGTCCTCTCATGGACAGGTTTCGATCTCGGGGCCAGTTTGTTTCTTGAAGTTGACGAATTCATGTGTGTTTAGGATTTTTGAGAATATTCCCATGGAATCTTGCCATGCAATTCCTAAAGAGTCATTGTTCTTACGAAGTTCCAGACTTATAGTAGTCCTCTCATGGCCAGGTTTCGATCTCGGAGCCAGTTTATTTCTCGAAGTTGACGAATTCGTGTGTGTTTAGGGTTTATGACAATATTCTCATAGAATCTTACCCGGAAACTGCTAAATATTCATCGTTCTTACGAAGATCCATACCTATAGTAGTCATCTCATGGCGAGGTTTCGATCTTGGAGCCAGTTTGTTTCTCGAAGATGACGAATTCATGTGTGTTTAGGGTTTTTGAGAATATTCCCATGGAATCTTGCCCTGCAACTGCTAAAGATTCATCGTTCTTACGAAGTTCCAGACTTATAGTAGTCCTCTCATGGCCATATATCGAACTCGGAGCCAGTTTATTTCTCGAAGTTGACGAATTCGTGTGTGTTTTAGGTTTTTGAGAATATTCCCTTGGAATATCTTGTCGTGCATCTGCTAAAGATCCATATCGTTCTTACGAAGATCCAGACCTATAATAGTAATCTCATGGCCAGGTTTCGATCTCAGAGCCAGTTTGTCTCTCGAAGTTGACGAATTCATGTGTGGTTAGGGTTTTTGAGAATATTCCCATGGAATCTTGCCCTGCAACTGCTAAAGATTCATCGTTCTTACGAAGTTCCAGAATTATAGTAGTCCTCTCATGGCCAGGTTTCGATCTCGGAGCCAGTTTGTTTCTTGAAGTTGACGAATTCGTGTGTGTTTGGGGTTTTTGAGAATATTCCCATGGAATCTTTACCTGCAAGTGCTAAAGATTCATCGTTCTTACAAAGATCCAGACCTATAGTAGTCCTCTCATGGCCAGGTTTCGATCTCAGAGCCAGTTTGTTTCTCGAAGTTGACGAATTCTTGTGTGTTTTGGGTTTTTGAGAATATTCCCATGGAATCTTGCCCTGCAACTGCTAAAGATTCATCGTTCTTACGAAGTTCCTGACTTATAGTAGTCCTCTCATGGACAGGTTTCGATCTCGGAGCCAGTTTGTTTCTTGAAGTTGACGAATTCATGTGTGTTTAGGATTTTTGAGAATATTCCCATGGAATCTTGCCATGCAATTTCTAAAGAGTCATTGTTCTTACGAAGTTCCAGACTTATAGTAGTCCTCTCATGGCCAGGTTTCGATCTCGGAGCCAGTTTATTTCTCGAAGTTGACGAATTCGTGTGTGTTTAGGGTTTATGACAATATTCTCATAGAATCTTACCCGGAAACTGCTAAATATTCATCGTTCTTACGAAGATCCAGACCTATAGTAGTCATCTCATGGCGAGGTTTCGATCTTGGAGCCAGTTTGTTTCTCGAAGATGACGAATTCATGTGTGTTTATGGTTTTTGAGAATATTCCCATGTAATCTTGCCCTGCAACTGCTAAAGATTCATCGTTCTTACGAAGATCCAGACCTATAGTAGTCCTCTCATGGCCAGGTTTCGATCTCGGAGGCAGTTTGTTTCTCAAAGTTGACGAATTCGTGTGAGTTTAGGGTTTTTTAGAATATTCCCATGGAATCTTGTCCTGCAACTGCTAAAGATTCATCGTTCTTACGAAGATCCAGACCGATAGTAGTCCTCTCATGGCCAGGTTTCGATCTCGGAGCCAGTTTGTTTCTCGAAGTTGACGAATTCGTGTGTGTTTAGGGTTTTTGAGAATATTCCCATGGAATCTTGCCCTGCAACTGCTAAAGATTCATCGTTCTTACGAAGTTCCTGACTTATAGTAGTCCTCTCATGGCCAGGTTTCGATCTCGGAGCCAGTTTATTTCTCGAAGTTGACGAATTCGTGTGTGTTTAGGATTGATGACAATATTCTCATAGAATCTTACCCGGAAACTGCTAAAGATTCATCGTTCTTACGAAGTTAAAGACTTATAGTAGTCCTCTCATGGCCATGTTTCGAACTCGGAGCCAGTTTATTTCTCGAAGTTGACGATTTCGTGTGTGTTTTGGGTTTTTGAGAATATTCCCTTGGAATATCTTGTCGTGCATCTGCTAAAGATCCATATCATTTTTACGAAGATCCATACCTATGATAGTAATCTCATGGCCAGGTTTCGATCTCAGAGCCAGTTTGTCTCTCGAAGTTGACGAATTCATGTGTGCTTAGGGTTTTTGAGAATATTCCCACGGAATCTTGCCCTGCAAATGCTAAAGATTCATCGTTCTTACGAAGTTCCAGACTTATCGTAGTCCTCTCATGGCCAAGTTTCGATCTCGGAGCCAGTTTGTTTCTTGAATAATTTGACGAATTCGTGTGTGTTTGGGGTTTTTTAGAATATTCCCATGGAATCTTTACCTGCAAGTGCTAAAGATTCATCGTTATTACAAAGGTCCATACCTATAGTAGTCCTCTCATGGCCAGGTTTCGATCTCAGAGCCAGTTTGTTTCTCGAAGTTGACGAATTCGTGTGTGTTTTGGGTTTTTGAGAATATTCCCATAGAATCTTGCCCTGCAACTGCTAAAGACTCATTGTTCTTACGAAGATCCAGACTTATAGTAGTCCTCTCATGGAAAGGTTTCGATCTCGGAGCCAGTTTGTTTCTCTAAGTTGAAGAATTTGTGTGTGCTTAGGGTTTTTGAGAATATTCCCATGGAATCTTGCCCTGCAACTGCTAAAGATTCATCGTTCTTACGAAGTTCCTGACTTATAGTAGTCCTCTCATGGACAGGTTTCGATCTCGGAGCCAGTTTGTTTCTTGAAGTTGACGAATTCATGTGTGTTTAGGATTTTTGAGAATATTCCCATGGAATCTTGCCCTGCAACTGCTAAAGATTCATCGTTCTTACGAAGTTCCTGACTTATAGTAGTCCTCTCATGGCCAGGTTTCGATCTCGGAGCCAGTTTATTTCTCGAAGTTGACGAATTCGTGTGTGTTTAGGATTGATGACAATATTCTCATAGAATCTTACCCGGAAACTGCTAAAGATTCATCGTTCTTACGAAGTTAAAGACTTATAGTAGTCCTCTCATGGCCATGTTTCGAACTCGGAGCCAGTTTATTTCTCGAAGTTGACGATTTCGTGTGTGTTTTGGGTTTTTGAGAATATTCCCTTGGAATATCTTGTCGTGCATCTGCTAAAGATCCATATCATTTTTACGAAGATCCATACCTATAATAGTAATCTCATGGCCAGGTTTCGATCTCAGAGCCAGTTTGTCTCTCGAAGTTGACGAATTCATGTGTGCTTAGGGTTTTTGAGAATATTCCCACGGAATCTTGCCCTGCAAATGCTAAAGATTCATCGTTCTTACGAAGTTCCAGACTTATCGTAGTCCTCTCATGGCCAAGTTTCGATCTCGGAGCCAGTTTGTTTCTTGAATAATTTGACGAATTCGTGTGTGTTTGGGGTTTTTTAGAATATTCCCATGGAATCTTTACCTGCAAGTGCTAAAGATTCATCGTTATTACAAAGGTCCATACCTATAGTAGTCCTCTCATGGCCAGGTTTCGATCTCAGAGCCAGTTTGTTTCTCGAAGTTGACGAATTCGTGTGTGTTTTGGGTTTTTGAGAATATTCCCATAGAATCTTGCCCTGCAACTGCTAAAGACTCATTGTTCTTACGAAGATCCAGACTTATAGTAGTCCTCTCATGGAAAGGTTTCGATCTCGGAGCCAGTTTGTTTCTCTAAGTTGAAGAATTTGTGTGTGCTTAGGGTTTTTGAGAATATTCCCATGGAATCTTGCCCTGCAACTGCTAAAGATTCATCGTTCTTACGAATTTCCTGACTTATAGTAGTCCTCTCATGGACAGGTTTCGATCTCGGAGCCAGTTTGTTTCTTGAAGTTGACGAATTCATGTGTGTTTAGGATTTTTGAGAATATTCCCATGGAATCTTGCCCTGCAACTGCTAAAGATTCATCGTTCTTACGAAGTTCCTGACTTATAGTAGTCCTCTCATGGCCAGGTTTCGATCTCGGAGCCAGTTTATTTCTCTAAGTTGACGAATTCGTGTGTGTTTAGGGTTTATGACAATATTCTCATAGAATCTTACCCGGAAACTGCTAAAGATTCATCGTTCTTACGAAGATCCAGACCTATAGTAGTCATCTCATGGCGAGGTTTCGATCTTGGAGCCAGTTTGTTTCTCGAAGATGACGAATTCATGTGTGTTTATGGTTTTTGAGAATATTCCCATGTAATCTTTCCCTGCAACTGCTAAAGATTCATCGTTCTTACGAAGATCCAGACCTATAGTAGTCCTCTCATGGCCAGGTTTCGATCTCGGAGGCAGTTTGTTTCTCAAAGTTGACAAATTCGTGTGAGTTTAGGGTTTTTTAGAATATTCCCATGGAATCTTGTCCTGCAACTGCTAAAGATTCATCGTTCTTACGAAGATCCAGACCGATAATAGTCCTCTCATGGCCAGGTTTCAATCTCGGAGCCAGTTTGTTTCTCTAAGTTGACGAATTCATGTGTGTTCAGGGTTTTTAAGAATATTCCCATGGAATCTTGCCCTGCAACTGCTAAAGATTCATCGTTCTTACGAAGTTCCAGACTTATAGTAGTCCTCTCATGGCCATGTTTCGATCTCGGAGCCAGTTCGTTTCTCGAAGTTGACGAATTCGTGTGTGTTTAGGGTTTTCGAGAATATTCCCTTGGAATATCTTGCCGTGCATCTGCTAAAGATCCATATCGTTCTTACGAAGATCCAGACCTATAGTAGTAATCTCATTGCCAGGTTTAGATCTCAGAGCCAGTTTGTCTCTTGAAGTTGACGAATTCATGTGTGCTTAGGGTTTTTGAGAATATTCCCACGGAATCTTGCCCTGCAAATGCTAAAGATTCATCGTTCTTACGAAGTTCCAGACTTATCGTAGTCCTCTCATGGCCAAGTTTCGATCTCGGAGCCAGTTTGTTTCTTGAATAATTTGACGAATTCGTGTGTGTTTGGGGTTTTTTAGAATATTCCCATGGAATCTTTACCTGCAAGTGCTAAAGATTCATCGTTATTACAAAGGTCCAGACCTATAGTAGTCCTCTCATGGCCAGGTTTCGATCTCAGAGCCAGTTTGTTTCTCGAAGTTGACGAATTCGTGTGTGTTTTGGGTTTTTGAGAATATTCCCATAGAATATTGCCCTACAACTGCTAAAGACTCATTGTTCTTACGAAGATCCAGACTTATAGTAGTCCTCTCATGGCAAGGTTTCGATCTCGGAGCCAGTTTGTTTCTCTAAGTTGAAGAATTTGTGTGTGCTTAGGGTTTTTGAGAATATTCCCATGGAATCTTGCCCTGCAACTGCTAAAGATTCATCGTTCTGACGAAGTTCCAGACTTATAGTAGTCCTCTCATGGCCAGGTTTCGATCTCGGAGCCAGTTTATTTCTCGAAGTTGACGAATTCGTGTGTGTTTAGGGTTTATGACAATATTCTCATAGAATCTTACCCGGAAACTGCTAAATATTCATCGTTCTTACGAAGATCCAGACCTATAGTAGTCATCTCATGGCGAGGTTTCGATCTTGGAGCCAGTTTGTTTCTCGAAGATGACGAATTCATGTGTGTTTATGGTTTTTGAGAATATTCCCATGTAATCTTTCCCTGCAACTGCTAAAGATTCATCGTTCTTACGAAGATCCAGACCTATAGTAGTCCTCTCATGGCCAGGTTTCGATCTCGGAGGCAGTTTGTTTCTCAAAGTTGACGAATTCGTGTGAGTTTAGGGTTTTTGAGAATATTCCCATGGAATCTTGTCCTGCAACTGCTAAAGATTCATCGTTCTTACGAAGATCCAGACCGATAATAGTCCTCTCATGGCCAGGTTTCAATCTCGGAGCCAGTTTGTTTCTCTAAGTTGACGAATTCATGTGTGTTCAGGGTTTTTAAGAATATTCCCATGGAATCTTGCCCTGCAACTGCTAAAGATTCATCGTTCTTACGAAGTTCCAGACTTATAGTAGTCCTCTCATGGCCATGTTTCGATCTCGGAGCCAGTTCGTTTCTCGAAGTTGACGAATTCGTGTGTGTTTAGGGTTTTCGAGAATATTCCCTTGGAATATCTTGCCGTGCATCTGCTAAAGATCCATATCGTTCTTACGAAGATCCAGACCTATAGTAGTAATCTCATGGCCAGGTTTAGATCTCAGAGCCAGTTTGTCTCTTGAAGTTGACGAATTCATGTGTGCTTAGGGTTTTTGAGAATATTCCCACGGAATCTTGCCCTGCAAATGCTAAAGATTCATCGTTCTTACGAAGTTCCAGACTTATCGTAGTCCTCTCATGGCCAAGTTTCGTTCTCGGAGCCAGTTTGTTTCTTGAATAATTTGACAAATTCGTGTGTGTTTGGGGTTTTTTAGAATATTCCCATGGAATCTTTACCTGCAAGTGCTAAAGATTCATCGTTATTACAAAGGTCCAGACCTATAGTAGTCCTCTCATGGCCAGGTTTCGATCTCAGAGCCAGTTTGTTTCTCGAAGTTGACGAATTCGTGTGTGTTTTGGGTTTTTGAGAATATTCCCATAGAATATTGCCCTACAACTGCTAAAGACTCATTGTTCTTACGAAGATCCAGACTTATAGTAGTCCTCTCATGGCAAGGTTTCGATCTCGGAGCCAGTTTGTTTCTCTAAGTTGACGAATTTGTGTGTGTTTAGGGTTTTTGAGAATATTCCCATGGAATCTTGCCCTGCAACTGCTAAAGATTCATCGTTCTTACGAAGTTCCTGACTTATAGTAGTCCTCTCATGGACAGGTTTCGATCTCGGAGCCAGTTTGTTTCTTGAAGTTGACGAATTCATGTGTGTTTAGGATTTTTGAGAATATTCCCATGGAATCTTGCCATGCAACTGCTAAAGATTCATTGTTCTTACGAAGTTCCAGACTTATAGTAGTCCTCTCATGGCCAGGTTTCGATCTCGGAGCCAGTTTATTTCTCGAAGTTGACGAATTCGTGTGTGTTTAGGGTTTATGACAATATTCTCATGGAATCTTACCCGGAAACTGCTAAAGATTCATCGTTCTTACGAAGATCCAGACCTATAGTAGTCATCTCATGGCGAGGTTTCGATCTTGGAGCCAGTTTGTTTCTCGAAGATGACGAATTCATGTGTGTTTAGGGTTTTTGAGAATATTCCCATGGAATCTTGCCCTGCAACTGCTAAAGATTCATCGTTCTTACGAAGTTCCAGACTTATAGTAGTCCTCTCATGGCCATATTTCGAACTCGGAGCCAGTTTATTTCTCGAAGTTGACGAATTCGTGTGTGTTTTAGGTTTTTGAGAATATTCCCTTGGAATATCTTGTCGTGCATCTGCTAAAGATCCATATCGTTCTTACGAAGATCCAGACCTATAATAGTAATCTCATGGCCAGGTTTCGATCTCAGAGCCAGTTTGTCTCTCGAAGTTGACGAATTCATGTGTGGTTAGGGTTTTTGAGAATATTCCCATGGAATCTTGCCCTGCAACTGCTAAAGATTCATCGTTCTTACGAAGTTCCAGAATTATAGTAGTCCTCTCATGGCCAGGTTTCGATCTCGGAGCCAGTTTGTTTCTTGAAGTTGACGAATTCGTGTGTGTTTGGGGTTTTTGAGAATATTCCCATGGAATCTTTACCTGCAAGTGCTAAAGATTCATCGTTCTTACAAAGATCCAGACCTATAGTAGTCCTCTCATGGCCAGGTTTCGATCTCAGAGCCAGTTTGTTTCTCGAAGTTGACGAATTCTTGTGTGTTTTGGGTTTTTGAGAATATTCCCATGGAATCTTGCCCTGCAACTGCTAAAGATTCATCGTTCTTACGAAGTTCCTGACTTATAGTAGTCCTCTCATGGACAGGTTTCGATCTCGGAGCCAGTTTGTTTCTTGAAGTTGACGAATTCATGTGTGTTTAGGATTTTTGAGAATATTCCCATGGAATCTTGCCATGCAATTTCTAAAGAGTCATTGTTCTTACGAAGTTCCAGACTTATAGTAGTCCTCTCATGGCCAGGTTTCGATCTCGGAGCCAGTTTATTTCTCGAAGTTGACGAATTCGTGTGTGTTTAGGGTTTATGACAATATTCTCATAGAATCTTACCCGGAAACTGCTAAATATTCATCGTTCTTACGAAGATCCAGACCTATAGTAGTCATCTCATGGCGAGGTTTCGATCTTGGAGCCAGTTTGTTTCTCGAAGATGACGAATTCATGTGTGTTTATGGTTTTTGAGAATATTCCCATGTAATCTTGCCCTGCAACTGCTAAAGATTCATCGTTCTTACGAAGATCCAGACCTATAGTAGTCCTCTCATGGCCAGGTTTCGATCTCGGAGGCAGTTTGTTTCTCAAAGTTGACGAATTCGTGTGAGTTTAGGGTTTTTTAGAATATTCCCATGGAATCTTGTCCTGCAACTGCTAAAGATTCATCGTTCTTACGAAGATCCAGACCGATAGTAGTCCTCTCATGGCCAGGTTTCGATCTCGGAGCCAGTTTGTTTCTCGAAGTTGACGAATTCGTGTGTGTTTAGGGTTTTTGAGAATATTCCCATGGAATCTTGCCCTGCAACTGCTAAAGATTCATCGTTCTTACGAAGTTCCTGACTTATAGTAGTCCTCTCATGGCCAGGTTTCGATCTCGGAGCCAGTTTATTTCTCGAAGTTGACGAATTCGTGTGTGTTTAGGATTGATGACAATATTCTCATAGAATCTTACCCGGAAACTGCTAAAGATTCATCGTTCTTACGAAGTTAAAGACTTATAGTAGTCCTCTCATGGCCATGTTTCGAACTCGGAGCCAGTTTATTTCTCGAAGTTGACGATTTCGTGTGTGTTTTGGGTTTTTGAGAATATTCCCTTGGAATATCTTGTCGTGCATCTGCTAAAGATCCATATCATTTTTACGAAGATCCATACCTATGATAGTAATCTCATGGCCAGGTTTCGATCTCAGAGCCAGTTTGTCTCTCGAAGTTGACGAATTCATGTGTGCTTAGGGTTTTTGAGAATATTCCCACGGAATCTTGCCCTGCAAATGCTAAAGATTCATCGTTCTTACGAAGTTCCAGACTTATCGTAGTCCTCTCATGGCCAAGTTTCGATCTCGGAGCCAGTTTGTTTCTTGAATAATTTGACGAATTCGTGTGTGTTTGGGGTTTTTTAGAATATTCCCATGGAATCTTTACCTGCAAGTGCTAAAGATTCATCGTTATTACAAAGGTCCATACCTATAGTAGTCCTCTCATGGCCAGGTTTCGATCTCAGAGCCAGTTTGTTTCTCGAAGTTGACGAATTCGTGTGTGTTTTGGGTTTTTGAGAATATTCCCATAGAATCTTGCCCTGCAACTGCTAAAGACTCATTGTTCTTACGAAGATCCAGACTTATAGTAGTCCTCTCATGGAAAGGTTTCGATCTCGGAGCCAGTTTGTTTCTCTAAGTTGAAGAATTTGTGTGTGCTTAGGGTTTTTGAGAATATTCCCATGGAATCTTGCCCTGCAACTGCTAAAGATTCATCGTTCTTACGAAGTTCCTGACTTATAGTAGTCCTCTCATGGACAGGTTTCGATCTCGGAGCCAGTTTGTTTCTTGAAGTTGACGAATTCATGTGTGTTTAGGATTTTTGAGAATATTCCCATGGAATCTTGCCCTGCAACTGCTAAAGATTCATCGTTCTTACGAAGTTCCTGACTTATAGTAGTCCTCTCATGGCCAGGTTTCGATCTCGGAGCCAGTTTATTTCTCGAAGTTGACGAATTCGTGTGTGTTTAGGATTGATGACAATATTCTCATAGAATCTTACCCGGAAACTGCTAAAGATTCATCGTTCTTACGAAGATCCAGACCTATAGTAGTCATCTCATGGCGAGGTTTTGATCTTGGAGCCAGTTTGTTTCTCGAAGATGACGAATTCATGTGTGTTTATGGTTTTTGAGAATATTCCCATGTAATCTTGCCCTGCAACTGCTAAAGATTAATCGGTCTTACGAAGATCCAGACCTATAGTAGTCCTCTCATGGCCAGGTTTCGATCTCGGAGCCAGTTTGTTTCTCAAAGTTGACGAATTCGTGTGAGTTTAGGGTTTTTGAGAATATTCCCATGGAATCTTGTCCTGCAACTGCTAAAGATTCATCGTTCTTACGAAGATCCAGACCGATAGTAGTCCTCTCATGGCCAGGTTTCGATCTCGGAGCCAGTTTGTTTCTCGAAGTTGACGAATTCGTGTGTGTTTAGGGTTTTTGAGAATATTCCCATGGAATCTTGCCCTGCAACTGCTAAAGATTCATCGTTCTTACGAAGTTCAATACTTATAGTAGTCCTCTCATGGCCATGTTTCAAACTCGGAGCCAGTTTATTTCTCGAAGTTGACGAATTCGTGTGTGTTTTGGGTTTTTGAGAATATTCCCTTGGAATATCATGTCGTTCATCTGCTAAAGATCCATATCATTTTTACGAAGATCCAGACCTATAATAGTAATCTCATGGCCAGGTTTCGATCTCAGAGCCAGTTTGTCTCTCGAAGTTGACGAATTCATGTGTGGTTAGGGTTTTTGAGAATATTCCCATGGAATCTTGCCCTGCAACTGCTAAAGATTCATCGTTCTTACGAAGTTCCAGAATTATAGTAGTCCTCTCATGGCCAGGTTTCGATCTCGGAGCCAGTTTGTTTCTTGAAGTTGACGAATTCGTGTGTGTTTGGGGTTTTTGAGAATATTCCCATGGAATCTTTACCTGCAAGTGCTAAAGATTCATCGTTCTTACAAAGATCCAGACCTATAGTAGTCCTCTCATGGCCAGGTTTCGATCTCAGAGCCAGTTTGTTTCTCGAAGTTGACGAATTCTTGTGTGTTTTGGGTTTTTGAGAATATTCCCATGGAATCTTGCCCTGCAACTGCTAAAGATTCATCGTTCTTACGAAGTTCCTGACTTATAGTAGTCCTCTCATGGACAGGTTTCGATCTCGGAGCCAGTTTGTTTCTTGAAGTTGACGAATTCATGTGTGTTTAGGATTTTTGAGAATATTCCCATGGAATCTTGCCATGCAATTTCTAAAGAGTCATTGTTCTTACGAAGTTCCAGACTTATAGTAGTCCTCTCATGGCCAGGTTTCGATCTCGGAGCCAGTTTATTTCTCGAAGTTGACGAATTCGTGTGTGTTTAGGGTTTATGACAATATTCTCATAGAATCTTACCCGGAAACTGCTAAATATTCATCGTTCTTACGAAGATCCAGACCTATAGTAGTCATCTCATGGCGAGGTTTCGATCTTGGAGCCAGTTTGTTTCTCGAAGATGACGAATTCATGTGTGTTTATGGTTTTTGAGAATATTCCCATGTAATCTTGCCCTGCAACTGCTAAAGATTCATCGTTCTTACGAAGATCCAGACCTATAGTAGTCCTCTCATGGCCAGGTTTCGATCTCGGAGGCAGTTTGTTTCTCAAAGTTGACGAATTCGTGTGAGTTTAGGGTTTTTTAGAATATTCCCATGGAATCTTGTCCTGCAACTGCTAAAGATTCATCGTTCTTACGAAGATCCAGACCGATAGTAGTCCTCTCATGGCCAGGTTTCGATCTCGGAGCCAGTTTATTTCTCGAAGTTGACGAATTCGTGTGTGTTTAGGGTTTATGACAATATTCTCATGGAATCTTACCCGGAAACTGCTAAAGATTCATCGTTCTTACGAAGATCCAGACCTATAGTAGTCATCTTATGGCGAGGTTTCGATCTTGGAGCCAGTTTGTTTCTCGAAGATGACGAATTCATGTGTGTTTAGGGTTTATGACAATATTCCCATAGAATCTTGCCCTGCAACTGCTAAAGACTCATTGTTCTTACGAAAATCCAGACTTATAGTAGTCCTCTCATGGCAAGGTTTCGATCTCGGAGCCATTTTGTTTCTCTAAGTTGACGAATTTGTGTGTGTTTAGGTTTTTCGAGAATATTCTCATGGAATCTTTCTCTGCAACTGCTAAAGATTCATCGTTCTTACGAAGTTCCTGGCTTATAGTAGTCCTCTCATGGACAGGTTTCGATCTCGGATCCAGTTTGTTTCTTGAAGTTGACGAATTCATGTGTGTTTAGGATTTTTGAGAATATTCCCATGTAATCTTGCCCTGCAACTGTTAAAGATTCATCGTTCTTACGAAGATCCAAACCTATAGTAGTCCTCTCATGGCCAGGTTTCGATCTCGGAGCCAGTTTGTTTCTCAAAGTTGACAAATTCGTGTGATATTAGGGTTTTTGAGAATATTCCCATGGAATCTTGTCCTGTAACTGCTAGAGATTCATCGTTCTTACGAAGATCCAGACCGATAGTAGTCCTCTCATGGCCAGGTTTCGATCTCAGAGCCAGTTTGTTTCTCGAAGTTGACGAATTCGTGTGTGTTTAGGGTTTTTGAGAATATTCCCATGGAATCTTGCCCTGCAACTGCTAAAGATTCATCGTTCTTACGAAGTTCAAGACTTATAGTAGTCCTCTCATGGCCATGTTTCGAACTCGGAGCCAGTTTATTTCTCGAAGTTGACGAATTCGTGTGTGTTTTGGGTTTTTGAGAATATTCCCTTGGAATATCATGTCGTGCATCTGCTAAAGATCCATATCATTTTTACGAAGATCCAGACCTATAATAGTAATCTCATGGCCAGGTTTCGATCTCAGAGCCAGTTTGTCTCTCGAAGTTGACGAATTCATGTGTGGTTAGGGTTTTTGAGAATATTCCCATGGAATCTTGCCCTGCAACTGCTAAAGATTCATCGTTCTTACAAAGTTCCAGACTTATAGTAGTCCTCTCATGGCCAGGTTTCAATCTCGGAGCCAGTTTGTTTCTTGAAGTTGACGAATTCGTGTGTGTTTGGGGTTTTTGAGAATATTCCCATGGAATATTTACCTGCAAGTGCTAAAGATTCATCGTTATTACAAAGGTCCAGACCTATAGTAGTCCTCTCATGGCCAGGTTTCGATCTCAGAGCCAGTTTGTTTCTCGAAGTTGACGAATTCGTGTGTGTTTTGGGTTTTTGAGAATATTCCCATAGAATCTTGCCCTGCAACTGCTAAAGACTCATTGTTCTTACGAAGATCCAGACTTATAGTAGTCCTCTCATGGCAAGGTTTCGATCTCGGAGCCAGTTTGTTTCTCTAAGTTGACGAATTTGTGTGTGTTTAGGGTTTTTGAGAATATTCCCATGGAATCTTGCCATGCAACTGCTAAAGATTCATCGTTCTTACGAAGTTCCTGACTTATAGTAGTCCTCTCATGGACAGGTTTCGATCTCGGAGCCAGTTTGTTTCTTGAAGTTGACGAATTCATGTGCGTTTAGGATTTTTGAGAATATTCCCATGGAATCTTGCCCTGCAACTGCTAAAGATTCATCGTTCTTACGAAGTTCCTGACTTATAGTAGTCCTCTCATGGCCAGGTTTCGATCTCGGAGCCAGTTTATTTCTCGAAGTTAACGAATTCGTGTGTGTTTAGGATTGATGACAATATTCTCATAGAATCTTACCCGGAAACTGCAAAAGATTCATCGTTCTTACGAAGATCCAGACCTATAGTAGTCATCTCATGGCGAGGTTTCGATCTTGGAGCCAGTTTGTTTCTCGAAGATGACGAATTCATGTGTGTTTATGGTTTTTGAGAATATTCCCATGTAATCTTGCCCTGCAACTGCTAAAGATTAATCGTTCTTACGAAGATCCAGACCTATAGTAGTCCTCTCATGGCCAGGTTTCGATCTCGGAGCCAGTTTGTTTCTCAAAGTTGACGAATTCGTGTGAGTTTAGGGTTTTTGAGAATATTCCCATTGAATCTTGTCCTGCAACTGCTAAAGATTCATCGTTCTTACGAAGATCCAGACCGATAGTAGTCCTTTCATGGCCAGGTTTCGATCTCGGAGCCAGTTTGTTTCTCGAAGTTGACGAATTCGTGTGTGTTTAGGGTTTTTGAGAATATTCCCATGGAATCTTGCCCTGCAACTGCTAAAGATTCATCGTTCTTACGAAGTTCAAGACTTATAGTAGTCCTCTCATGGCCATGTTTCGAACTCGGAGCCAGTTTATTTCTCGAAGTTGACGAATTCGTGTGTGTTTTGGGTTTTTGAGAATATTCCCTTGGAATATCATGTCGTGCATCTGCTAAAGATCCATATCATTTTTACGAAGATCCAGACCTATAATAGTAATCTCATGGCCAGGTTTCGATCTCAGAGCCAGTTTGTCTCTCGAAGTTGACGAATTCATGTGTGGTTAGGGTTTTTGAGAATGTTCCCATGGAATCTTGACCTGCAACTGCTAAAGATTCATCGTTCTTACAAAGTTCCAGACTTATAGTAGTCCTCTCATGGCCAGGTTTCAATCTCGGAGCCAGTTTGTTTCTTGAAGTTGACGAATTCGTGTGTGTTTGGGGATTTTGAGAATATTCCCATGGAATATTTACCTGCAAGTGCTAAAGATTCATCGTTCTTATAAAGATCCAGACCTATAGTAGTCCTCTCATGGCCAGGTTTCGATCTCAGAGCCAGTTTGTTTCTCGAAGTTGACGAATTCTTGTGTGTTTTGGGTTTTTGAGAATATTCCCACGGAATCTTGCCCTGCAACTGCTAAAGATTCATCGTTCTTACGAAGATCCAGACTTATAGTAGTCCTCTTATGGCAAGGTTTCGATCTCAGAGTCAGTTTGTTTCTCGAAGTTGACGAATTTGTGTGTGTTTAGGGTTTTTGAGAATATTCCCATGGAATCTTGCCCTGCAACTGCTAAAGATTCATCGTTCTTACGAAGTTCCTGACTTATAGTAGTCCTATCATGGCCAGGTTTCGATCTCGGAGCCAGTTTGTTTCTCGAAGTTGACGAATTCATGTGTGTTTAGGATTTTTTAGAATATTCCCATGGAATCTTGCCATGCAACTGCTAAAGATTCATCGTTCTTACGAAGTTCCAGAGTTATAGTAGTCTTCTCATGGCCAGGATTCGATCTCGGAGCCAGTTTGTTTCTCGAAGTTGACGAATTCGTGTGTGTTTAGGGTTTATGACAATATACCTATGAAATCTTACCCGGAAACTGCTAAAGATTCATCATTCTTATGAAGATCCAGACCTATAGTAGTCATCTCATGGCGAGGTTTCGGTCTCGGAGCCAGTTTGTTTTTCGAAGTTGACGAATTCATGTGTGTTTAGGATATTTGAGAATATTCCCATGGAATCTTGCTCTGCAACTGCTAAAGATTCATCGTTCTTACGAAGTTCCTGACTTATAGTAGTCCTCTCATGGCAAGGTTTCGATCTCGGAGCCAGTTTGTTTCTCGAAGTTGACGAATTCGTGTGTGTTTTAGGGTTTTTGAGAATATTCCTATGGAATCTTCCCCTGCAACTGCTAAAGATTCATCGTTCTTACGAAGTTCCAGACTTATAGTAGTCCTTTCATGGCCAGGTTTCGATCTCGGACCAGTTTGTTTCTCGAAGTTGACGAATTCGTGTGTGTTTAGGGTTTTTGAGAATATTCCCATGGAATCTTTACCTGCAAGTGCTAAAGATTCATCGTTCTTACAAAGATCCAGACCTATAGTAGTCCTCTCATGGCCAGGTTTCGATCTCGGAGCCAGTTTGTTTCTCGAAGTTGACGAATTCATGTGTGTTTAGGATTTTTTAGAATATTCCCATGGAATCTTGCCATGCAACTGCTAAAGATTCATCGTTCTTACGAAGTTCCAGAGTTATAGTAGTCTTCTCATGGCCAGGATTCGATCTCGGAGCCAGTTTGTTTCTCGAAGTTGACGAATTGGTGTGTGTTTAGGGTTTATGACAATATACCTATGAAATCTTACCCGGAAACTGCTAAAGATTCATCATTCTTATGAATATCCAGACCTATAGTAGTCATCTCATGGCGAGGTTTCGGTCTCGGAGCCAGTTTGTTTCTCGAAGTTGACGAATTCATGTGTGTTTAGGATATTTGAGAATATTCCCATGGAATCTTGCTCTGCAACTGCTAAAGATTCATCGTTCTTACGAAGTTCCTGACTTATAGTAGTCCTCTCATGGCAAGGTTTCGATCTCGGAGCCAGTTTGTTTCTCGAAGTTGACGAATTCGTGTGTGTTTTAGGGTTTTTGAGAATATTCCTATGGAATCTTCCCCTGCAACTGCTAAATATTCATCGTTCTTACGAAGTTCCAGACTTATAGTAGTCCTTTCATGGCCAGGTTTCGATCTCGGACCAGTTTGTTTCTCGAAGTTGACGAATTCGTGTGTGTTTAGGGTTTTTGAGAATATTCCCATGGAATCTTTACCTGCAAGTGCTAAAGATTCATCGTTCTTACAAAGATCCAGACCTATAGTAGTCCTCTCATGGCCAGGTTTCGATCTCGGAGCCAGTTTGTTTCTCGAAGTTGACGAATTCATGTGTGTTTAGGATTTTTTAGAATATTCCCATGGAATCTTGCCATGCAACTGCTAAAGATTCATCGTTCTTACGAAGTTCCAGAGTTATAGTAGTCTTCTCATGGCCAGGATTCGATCTCGGAGCCAGTTTGTTTCTCGAAGTTGACGAATTGGTGTGTGTTTAGGGTTTATGACAATATACCTATGAAATCTTACCCGGAAACTGCTAAAGATTCATCATTCTTATGAATATCCAGACCTATAGTAGTCATCTCATGGCGAGGTTTCGGTCTCGGAGCCAGTTTGTTTCTCGAAGTTGACGAATTCATGTGTGTTTAGGATATTTGAGAATATTCCCATGGAATCTTGCTCTGCAACTGCTAAAGATTCATCGTTCTTACGAAGTTCCTGACTTATAGTAGTCCTCTCATGGCAAGGTTTCGATCTCGGAGCCAGTTTGTTTCTCGAAGTTGACGAATTCGTGTGTGTTTTAGGGTTTTTGAGAATATTCCTATGGAATCTTCCCCTGCAACTGCTAAATATTCATCGTTCTTACGAAGTTCCAGACTTATAGTAGTCCTTTCATGGCCAGGTTTCGATCTCGGACCAGTTTGTTTCTCGAAGTTGACGAATTCGTGTGTGTTTAGGGTTTTTGAGAATATTCCCATGGAATCTTTACCTGCAAGTGCTAAAGATTCATCGTTCTTACAAAGATCCAGACCTATAGTAGTCCTCTCATGGCCAGGTTTCGATCTCAGAGCCAGTTTGTTTCTCGAAATTGACGAATTCGTGTGTGTTTTAGGATTTTGGAGAATATTCCTATGGAATCTTGGCCTGCAACTGCTAAAGATTCATCGTTCTTACGAAGTTCCAGACTTATCGTAGTCCTCTCATGGCCAAGTTTCGATCTCGGAGCCAGTTTGTTTCTTGAATAAGTTGACGAATTCGTGTGTGTTTGGGGTTTTTTAAAATATTCCCATGGAATCTTTACCTGCAAGTGCTAAAGATTCATCGTTCTTACAAAGATCCAGACCTATAGTAGTCCTCTCATGGCCAGGTTTCGATCTCAGAGCCAGTTTGTTTCTCGAAGTTGACGAATTCGTGTGTGTTTTGGGTTTTTGAGAATATTCCCATGGAATCTTTCCCTGCAACTGCTAAAGACTCATCGTTCTTACGAAGATCCAGACTTATAGTAGTCCTCTCATGGCAAGGTTTCGATCTCGGAGCCAGTTTGTTTCTCGAAGTTGACGAATTTGTGTGTGTTTAGGGTTTTTGAGAATATTCCCATGGAATCTTTCCCTGCAACTGCTAAAGATTCATCGTTCTTACGAAGTTCGTGACTTATAGTAGTCCTCTCATGGACAGGTTTCGATCTCGGAGCCAGTTTGTTTCATGAAGTTGACGAATTCGTGTGTGTTTGGGGTTTTTGAGAATATTCCCATGGAATCTTTACCTGCAAATGCTAAAGATTCATCGTTCTTACAAAGATCCAGACCTATAGTAGTCCTCTCATGTCCAGGTTTCGATCTCAGAGCCAGTTTGTTTCTCGAAGTTGACGAATTCGTGTGTGTTTTGGGTTTTTGAGAATATTCCCATGGAATCTTTCCCTGCAACTGCTAAAGACTCATCGTTCTTACGAATATCCAGACTTATAGTAGTCCTCTCATGGCAAGGTTTCGATCTCGGAGCCAGTTTGTTTCTCGAAGTTGACGAATTTGTGTGTGTTTAGGGTTTTTGAGAATATTCCCATGGAATCTTTCCCTGCAACTGCTAAAGATTCATCGTTCTTACGAAGTTCGTGACTTATAGTAGTCCTCTCATGGACAGGTTTCGATCTCGGATCCAGTTTGTTTCTTGAAGTTGACGAATTCATGTGTGTTTAGGATTTTTGAGAATATTCCCATGGAATCTTGCCATGCAACTGCTAAAGATTCATTGTTCTTACGAAGTTCCATACTTATAGTAGTCCTCTCATGGCCAGGTTTCGATCTCGGAGCCAGTTTATTTCTCGAAGTTGACGAATTTGTGTGTGTTTAGGGTTTATGACAATATTCTCATGGAATCTTACCCGGAAACTGCTAAAGATTCATCGTTCTTACGAAGATCCAGACCTATAGTAGTCATCTCATGGCGAGGTTTCGATCTTGGAGCCAGTTTGTTTCTCGAAGATGACGAATTCATGTGTGTTTAGGGTTTTTGAGAATATTCCCATGGAATCTTGCCCTGC
Organism: Papaver somniferum; assembly: GCF_003573695.1. Classification (NCBI taxonomy): domain Eukaryota; kingdom Viridiplantae; phylum Streptophyta; class Magnoliopsida; order Ranunculales; family Papaveraceae; genus Papaver; species Papaver somniferum. Next base: position 94,688,907 of record NC_039367.1, read on the forward strand.
AACTGCTAAAGATTCATCGTTCTTACGAAGTTCCAGACTTATAGTAGTCCTCTCATGGCCATATTTCGAACTCGGAGCCAGTTTATTTCTCGAAGTTGACGAATTCGTGTGTGTTTTAGGTTTTTGAGAATATTCCCTTGGAATATCTTGTCGTGCATCTGCTAAAGATCCATATCGTTCTTACGAAGATCCAGACCTATAATAGTAATCTCATGGCCAGGTTTCGATCTCAGAGCCAGTTTGTCTCTCGAAGTTGACGAATTCATGTGTGGTTAGGGTTTTTGAGAATATTCCCATGGAATCTTGCCCTGCAACTGCTAAAGATTCATCGTTCTTACGAAGTTCCAGAATTATAGTAGTCCTCTCATGGCCAGGTTTCGATCTCGGAGCCAGTTTGTTTCTTGAAGTTGACGAATTCGTGTGTGTTTGGGGTTTTTGAGAATATTCCCATGGAATCTTTACCTGCAAGTGCTAAAGATTCATCGTTCTTACAAAGATCCAGACCTATAGTAGTCCTCTCATGGCCAGGTTTCGATCTCAGAGCCAGTTTGTTTCTCGAAGTTGACGAATTCTTGTGTGTTTTGGGTTTTTGAGAATATTCCCATGGAATCTTGCCCTGCAACTGCTAAAGATTCATCGTTCTTACGAAGTTCCTGACTTATAGTAGTCCTCTCATGGACAGGTTTCGATCTCGGAGCCAGTTTGTTTCTTGAAGTTGACGAATTCATGTGTGTTTAGGATTTTTGAGAATATTCCCATGGAATCTTGCCATGCAACTGCTAAAGATTCATTGTTCTTACGAAGTTCCAGACTTATAGTAGTCCTCTCATGGCCAGGTTTCGATCTCGGAGCCAGTTTATTTCTCGAAGTTGACGAATTCGTGTGTGTTTAGGGTTTATGACAATATTCTCATAGAATCTTACCCGAAAACTGCTAATGATTCATCGTTCTTACGAAGATCCAGACCTATAGTAGTCATCTCATGGCGAGGTTTCGATCTTGGAGCCAGTTTGTTTCTCGAAGATGACAAATTCATGTGTGTTTATGGTTTTTGAGAATATTCCCAAGTAATCTTGCCCTGCAACTGCTAAAGATTCATCGTTCTTACGAAGATCCAGACCTATAGTAGTCCTCTCATGGCTAGGTTTCGATCTCGGAGCCAGTTTGTTTCTCAAAGTTGACGAATTCGTGTGAGTTTAGGGTTTTTGAGAATATTCCCATGGAATCTTGTCCTGCAACTGCTAAAGATTCATCGTTCTTACGAAGATCCAGACCGATAGTAGTCCTCTCATGGCCAGGTTTCGATCTCGGAGCCAGTTTGTTTCTCGAAGTTGACGAATTCGTGTGTGTTTAGGGTTTTTGAGAATATTCCCATGGAATCTTGCCCTGCAACTGCTAAAGATTCATCGTTCTTACGAAGTTCAATACTTATAGTAGTCCTCTCATGGCCATGTTTCAAACTCGGAGCCAGTTTATTTCTCGAAGTTGACGAATTCGTGTGTGTTTTGGGTTTTTGAGAATATTCCCTTGGAATATCATGTCGTTCATCTGCTAAAGATCCATATCATTTTTACGAAGATCCAGACCTATAATAGTAATCTCATGGCCAGGTTTCGATCTCAGAGCCAGTTTGTCTCTCGAAGTTGACGAATTCATGTGTGGTTAGGGTTTTTGAGAATATTCCCATGGAATCTTGCCCTGCAACTGCTAAAGATTCATCGTTCTTACGAAGTTCCAGAATTATAGTAGTCCTCTCATGGCCAGGTTTCGATCTCGGAGCCAGTTTGTTTCTTGAAGTTGACGAATTCGTGTGTGTTTGGGGTTTTTGAGAATATTCCCATGGAATCTTTACCTGCAAGTGCTAAAGATTCATCGTTCTTACAAAGATCCAGACCTATAGTAGTCCTCTCATGGCCAGGTTTCGATCTCAGAGCCAGTTTGTTTCTCGAAATTGACGAATTCGTGTGTGTTTTAGGATTTTGGAGAATATTCCTATGGAATCTTGGCCTGCAACTGCTAAAGATTCATCGTTCTTACGAAGTTCCAGACTTATCGTAGTCCTCTCATGGCCAAGTTTCGATCTCGGAGCCAGTTTGTTTCTTGAATAAGTTGACGAATTCGTGTGTGTTTGGGGTTTTTTAAAATATTCCCATGGAATCTTTACCTGCAAGTGCTAAAGATTCATCGTTCTTACAAAGATCCAGACCTATAGTAGTCCTCTCATGGCCAGGTTTCGATCTCAGAGCCAGTTTGTTTCTCGAAGTTGACGAATTCGTGTGTGTTTTGGGTTTTTGAGAATATTCCCATAGAATCTTGCCCTGAAACTGCTAAAGACTCATTGTTCTTACGAAGATCCAGACTTATAGTAGTCCTCTCATGGCAAGGTTTCGATCTCGGAGCTAGTTTGTTTCTCTAAGTTGACGAATTTGTGTGTGTTTAGGGTTTTTGAGAATATTCCCATGGAATCTTGCCCTGCAACTGCTAAAGATTCATTGGTCTTACGAAGTTCCTGACTTATAGTAGTCCTCTCATGGAAAGGTTTCGATCTCGGAGCCAGTTTGTTTCTTGAAGTTGACGAATTCATGTGTGTTTAGGATTTTTGAGAATATTCCCATGGAATCTTGCCATGCAACTGCTAAAGATTCATTGTTCTTACGAAGTTCCATACTTATAGTAGTCATCTCATGGCCAGGTTTCGATCTCGGAGCCAGTTTATTTCTCGAAGTTGACGAATTCGTGTGTGTTTAGGGTTTATGATAATATTCTCATGGAATCTTACCCGGAAACTGCTAAAGATTCATCGTTCTTACGAAGATCCAGACCTATTGTAGTCATCTCATGGCGAGGTTTCGATCTTGGAGCCAGTTTGTTTCTCGAAGATGACGAATTCATGTGTGTTTAGGGTTTTTGAGAATATTCCCATGTAATCTTTCCCTGCAACTGTTAAACATTCATCGTTCTTACGAAGATCCAGACCTATAGTAGTCCTCTCATGGCCAGGTTTCGATCTCGGAGCCAGTTTGTTTCTCAAAGTTGACGAATTCGTGTGAGTATAGGGTTTTTGAGAATATTCCCATGGAATCTTGTCCTGTAACTGCTAGAGATTCATCGTTCTTACGAAGATCCAGACCGATAGTAGTCCTCTCATGGTCAGGTTTCGATCTCAGAGCCAGTTTGTTTCTCGAAGTTGAAGAATTCGTGTGTGTTTAGGGTTTTTGAGAATATTCCCATGGAATCTTGCCCTGCAACTGCTAAAGATTCATCGTTCTTACGAAGTTCAAGACTTATAGTAGTCCTCTCATGGCCATGTTTCGAACTCGGAGCCAGTTTATTTCTCGAAGTTGACGAATTCGTGTGTGTTTTGGGTTTTTGAGAATATTCCCTTGGAATATCTTGTCGTGCATCTGCTAAAGATCCATATCGTTCTTACGAAGATCCAGACCTATAATAGTAATCTCATGGACATGTTTCGATCTCAGAGCCAGTTTGTCTCTCGATGTTGACGAATTCATGTGTGGTTAGGGATTTTGAGAATATTCTCATGGAATATTTCCCTGCAACTTCTAAAGATTCATCGTTCTTACGAAGTTCCAGACTTATAGTAGTCCTCTCATGGCCAGGTTTCGATCTCGGAGCCAGTTTGTTTCTTGAAGTTAACAAATTCGTGTGTGTTTGGGGTTTTTGAGAATATTCCCATGGAATCTTTACCTCCAAGTGCTAAAGATTCATCGTTCTTACAAAGATCCAGACCTATAGTAGTCCTCTCATGGCCAGGTTTCGATCTCAGAGCCAGTTTGTTTCTCGAAGTTGACGAATTCTTGTGTGTTTTGGGTTTTTGAGAATATTCCCATGGAATCTTGCCCTGCAACTGCTAAAGATTCATCGTTCTTACGAAGTTGCTGCATTATAGTAGTCCTCTCATGGACAGGTTTCGATCTCGGAGCCAGTTTGTTTCTTGAAGTTAACGAATTCATGTGTGTTTATGATTTTTGAGAATATTCCCATGGAATCTTGCCATGCAACTGCTAAAGATTCATTGTTCTTACGAAGTTCCAGACTTATAGTATCTCATGGCCAGGTTTCAATCTCAGAGCCAGTTTATTTCTCGAAGTTGACAAATTCGTGTGTGTTTAGGGTTTATGACAATATTCTCATAGAATCGTACCCGGAAACTGCTAAAGATTCATCGTTCTTACGAAGATCCAGACCTATAGTAGTCATCTCATGGCGAGGTTTCGATCTTGGAGCCAGTTTGTTTCTTGAAGATGACGAATTCATGTGTGTTTATGGTTTTCGAGAATATTCCCTTGAAATATTGCCCTGCAACTGCTAAAGATTCATCGTTCTTACGAAGATCCAGACCTATAGTAGTCCTCTCATGGCCAGGTTTCGATCTCGGAGCCAGTTTGTTTCTCAAAGTTGACGAATTCGTGTGAGTTTAGGGTTTTTGAGAATATTCCCATGGAATCTTGTCCTGGAACTGCTAAAGATTCATCGTTCTTAGAATATCCAGACCGATAGTAGTCCTCTCATGGCCAGGTTTCGATCTCGGAGCCAGTTTGTTTCTCGAAGTTGACGAATTCGTGTGTGTTCAGGGTTTTTGAGAATATTCCCATGGAATCTTGCCCTGCAACTGCTAAAGATTCATCGTTCTCACGAATTTCCAGACTTATAGTAGTCCTCTTATGGCCATGTTTCGATCTCGGAGCCAGTTCGTTTCTCGAAGTTGACGAATTCGTGTGTGTTTAGGGTTTTCGAGAATATTCCCTTGGAATATCTTGCCGTGCATCTGCTAAAGATCCATATCGTTCTTACGAAGATCCATACCTATAGTAGTAATCTCATGGCCAGGTTTAGATCTCAGAGCCAGTTTGTCTCTCGAAGTTGACGAATTCATGTGTGCTTAGGGTTTTTGAGAATATTCCCACGGAATCTTGCCCTGCAAATGCTAAAGATTCATCGTTCTTACGAAGTTCCAGACTTATCGTAGTCCTCTCATGGCCAAGTTTCGATCTTGGAGCCAGTTTGTTTCTTTAATAAGTTGACGAATTCGTGTGTGTTTGGGGTTTTTTTGAATATTCCCATGGAATCTTGCCATGCAACTGCTAAAGATTCATCGTTTTTACGAAGTTCCAGACTTATAATAGTCCTCTCATGGCCAGGATTCGATTTCGGAGCCAGTTTGTTTCTCGAAGTTGACGAATTCGTGTGTGTTTAGGGTTTATGACAATATTCCGATGGAATCTTACCCGGAAACTGCTAAAGATTCATCGTTCTTACGAAGATCTAGACCTATAGTAGTCATCTCATGGCGAGGTTTCGATCTCGGGGCCAGTTTGTTTCTCGAAGTTGACGAATTCATGTGTGTTTAGGATTTTTGAGAATATTCCCATGGAATCTTTCCCTGCAACTGCTAAAGATTCATCGTTCTTACGAAGTTCCTGACTTATAGTAGTCCTCTCATAGCGAGGTTTCGATCTCGGAGCCAGTTTGTTTCTCGAAGTTGACGAATTCGTGTGTGTTTAGGGTTTTTGAGATTATTCCCATGGAATCTTGCGCTGCAACTGCTAAAAATTCATTGTTCTTACGAAGATCCAGACCTATATTAATCCTCTCATGGCCAGGTTTCGATCTCGGAGCCAGTTTGTTTCTCGAAGTTGACGAATTAGTGTATGTTTAGGGGTTTTGAGAATATTCCCATGGAATTTTTCCTTGCAACTGCTAAAGATTCATCGTTTTTACGAAGTTCCAGACTTATAGTAGTCCTCTCATGGCCAGGTTTCGATCTCGGAGCCAGTTTGTTTCTCGAAGTTGACGAATTCGTGTGTGTTTAGGGATTTTGAGAATATTCTTATGGAATCTTGCCCTGCAACTGCTAAAGATTCATCGTTCATACGAAGTTCTAGACTTATAGTAGTCCTCTCATGGCCAGGTTTCGATCTCGGAGCCAGTTTGTTTCTTGAAGTTGATGAATTCGTGTGTGTTTGGGGTTTTTGAGAATATTCCCATGGAATCTTTACCTGCAAGTGTTAAAGATTCATCGTTCTTACAAAGATCCAGACCTATAGTAGTCCTCTCATGGCCAGGTTTCGATCTCAGAGCGAGTTTGTTTTTCGAAGTTGACGAATTCGTTTGTGTTTTGGGTTTTTGAGAATATTCCCATGGAATATTGCCCTGCAACTGCTAAAGATTCATCGTTCTTTCGAAGATCCAGACTTATAGTAGTCCTCTCATGGCAAGGTTTCGATCTCGGAGCCAGTTTGTTTCTGGAAGTTGACGAATTTGTGTGTGTTTAGGGTTTTATAGAATATTCAAATGGAATCTTTCCCTGCAACTGCTAAAGATTCAACGTTCTTACGAAGTTCCTGACTTATAGTAGTCCTCTCATGGCCAGGTTTCGATCTCAGAGCCAGTTTGTTTCTCGAAGTTGACGAATTCATGTGTGTTTAGGATTTTTGAGAATATTCCCATGGAATCTTGCAATGCAACTGCTAAAGATTCATCGTTCTTACGAAGTTCCAGAGTTATAGTAGTCCTCTCATGGTCAGGATTCGATCTCGGAGCCAGTTTGTTTCTCGAAGTTGACGAATTCATGTGTGTTTAGGATTTTTGAGAATATTCCCATGGAATCTGACCCTGCAACTGCTAAAGATTCATCGTTCTTACGAAGTTCCTGACTTATAGTAGTCCTCTCATAGCTAGGTTTCAATCCGGAGCCAGTTTGTTTCTCGAAGTTGACGAATTCGTGTGTGTTTAGTGTTTTTGAGAATATTCCCATGGAATCTTGCCCTGCAACTGCTAAAGATTCATTGTTCTTACGAATATCTAGACCTATAGTAATCCTCTTATGGCCAGGTTTCGATCTCGGAGCCAGTGTGTTTCTCGAAGTTGACGAATTCGTGTGTGTTTAGGGGTTTTGAGAATATTCCCATGGAATCTTGCGCTGCAACTGCTAAAGATTCATCATTTTTACGAAGTTCCACACTTATAGTAGTCCTCTCATGGCCAGGTTTCGATATCGGAGCCATTTTGTTTCTCGAAGTTGACGAATTCGTGTGTGTTTAGGGTTTTTGAGAATATTCCCATGGAATCTTTTCCTTCAACTGCTAAAGATTCATCTTTCTTACGAAGATCCAGACTTATAGTAGTCCTCTCATGGCCAGGTTTCGATCTCGGAGCCAGTTTGTTTCTCGAAGTTGACGAATTCGTGTGTGTTTAGGGTTTTTGAGAATATTCCCATGGAATCTTTTCCTGCAACTGCTAAAGATTCATCGTTCTTACGAAGTTCCAGACTTATAGTAGTCCTTTCATGGCCAGGTTTCGATCTCGGAGCCAGTTTGTTTCTCGAAGTTGACGAATTCGTGTGTGCTTAGGGTTTTTGAGAATATTCCCACGGAATCTTTCCCTGCAACTGCTAAAGATTCATCGTTCTTACGAAGTTCCAGACTTATCGTAGTCCTCTCATGGCCAGGTTTCGATCTCGGAGCCAGTTTGTTTCTTGAATAAGTTGACGAATTCGTGTGTGTTTGGGGTTTTTTAGAATATTCCCGTGGAATCTTTACCTGCAAGTGCTAAAGATTCATCGTTCTTACAAAGATCCAGACCTATAGTAGTCCTCTCATGGCCAGGTTTCAATCTCAGAGCCAGTTTGTTTCTCGAAGTTGACGAATTCGTGTGTGTTTTGGGTTTTTGAGAATATTCCCATAGAATCTCGCCCTGCAACTGCTAAAGACTCATCGTTCTTACGAAGATCCATACTTATAATAGTCCTCTCATGGCAAGGTTTCGATCTCGGAGCCAGTTTGTTTCTCGAAGATGACGAATTCATGTGTGTTTAGGGTTTTTGAGAATATTCCCATGGAATCTTGCCCTGCAACTGCTAAAGATTCATCGTTCTTACAAAGTTCCGGACTTATAGTAGTCCTCTCATGGACATGTTTCGATCTCGGAGCCAGATTGTTTCTTGAAGTTGACGAATTCATGTGTGTTTAGGATTTTTGAGAATATTCCCATGGAATCTTGCCATGCAACTGCTAAAGATTCATCGTTCTTACGAATTTCCAGACCTATAGTAGTCCTCTCATGGCCAGGTTTCTATCTCGGAGCCAGTTTGTTTCTCGAAGTTGACGAATTCGTGTGTGTTTAGGGTTTTTGAGAATATTCCCATGGAATCTTGCCCTGCAACTGATTTGTTTTTAATTGTTGTAGAAAAAGTGGTAATAAGATTCGTTCAACTCGAATTTGTGAAGGGCTTTCGAAAATTAATAAGAAAATACCGAGACCCTGGATTCCACCATTAACCAATTAAGTGAAAATTCTAATCAATATTCATGCAATTCTTTCTTTTAAAGTGATCTAATATTTTGCCTCTAATAGATTTTTGAAGTAATAGTTGTAATCACAAAGCATGAAACATCAAAAGTTTTAGAACCAAGCATGCTCCATCAAAACGATCCACAACTACTCAATAAAAGTCAATTTTCTATAATAGTTCTATGCAAATAATCATGTAAAATAATTGCAATAAATAATTAAAATAGAATTATACCACTTTTCATGGAACAATGGCTTCCTCCGTTGCCTCGACTAAGGGATTTAGCTCCTCATATTAATCACTTGCTCAAAATACATGCTTATAGCCCAAAAGTGTTTACAAGAGGTGAAACAATAAAAAACAGAAAAATTGCAACAGAATAACTGTTGCAAAGGCGCTGTTCAATTGTTACAGTGAAAGAAAAGAAGACAGTTCAGCTGTTACAGAGAAGTGATGTTGTGAATTTGAGACGACGTTCTTCCTTGCGACGTTTGTTCTCCAGCAGCAGCAGAAAACGGACAGTTCAGCTGTAACTTCATGCAACTCGATCTTCTCAGCTCTATGGTGCTCTAAACTCCTCCAAACTATTCGTCATCCTTATAGGGGACCTAAGAATCCTATTTATACACAAAAGGGTCATTGAATCTTTCCAAAATCGCTTCGAAATCTCTTCTTTCCTTCCTTGGCAGTCACGGCAATAATCTCTTCCCTAATTCGTTTCACGCGTTTCTGATCTCTCCCAATTATATCAAACTCTTCCTTAGATAGAATATGTATCTTTGGAACGAATTTCTTGCCTTTAATCTCTCTGAATGTCCAAAAACAAACTCGACAGGGACTTGTTTCCTTATTTGCTCTGTTTCCTTTTTCCGGCAATTCCAGCCCAATTCGATCGGTCCAATTGCTTCTAATGAACTTGTTAAGTCATATCAAGTCCATCCCAATCAATTTCCAGTGGTTAATCTCCTTGAAAACGGTTCAGAAATCATGTCAAATCTTAACAGCGTAAACGAATGCTTTCCCGCCAAATTCTATAATTCAAATCGTGAAGAAGGTGTCCCCCTATCCTGTGTTGTTCTCCCTTTAGCAGCAGCCTGGAAATAGGTTACCCCTTATCCAAAGCGAGAGTCCGAATAGCAAATGTCCTCCCAGGTGCCTTTAACAACTTTTCGAGCCAATTTCGCCGCAAAAGCTTATTTCTCCAAAAACACCTACAAAGAGATAAAATGCCGAAATAAATACAAAAATGGGTACTAACAATATACACAATAGAGATGAAAATACACACATAAATGCGTCTATCAAATACCCCCAAACTTATTATTTGCTAGTACCGAGCAAATCAAAACTACAAAATAAAATCCTAACTCACTGTCGCAGGCATCGTCGATTGCATTTAGCGTATGCAATAAGCCTTTAAACCCCTAGGTGTCCCTAGTGGCCGAGTTATAGTCTCGGGAGGGATTACAAGAGATATACCCACAAAACCTTTACTCCATACCTTAGCTATCTACGCAGAACCTTGGAAGGCACTAAAGAATCTCCTTGGTTGGCATACTTATTGACTACAAGACGAAGTACCCAGATGCGAAATTCCAATTGTTGTACACGAGTTTGCACTCAAGCATACTAAAATTCATATAAAGTGACAGAGCTCTACTCAAATAGTTGCACTATGGACATCATATTCGGAGTCAAAACTAATCACATGGATATATCAAGAAGATGGATATAGAAAAACATAGATGGTTTTGATGTTTACTAAGTGAACGGCGTTTCCCATATCTGTCTGAAGGCCTCCGCCAAAATGAACCTATCCTAATGGATTGAGATACTAGTCTGACTAATATCAACACACTGACATATACAAGGGAACTAGTGGTCGATAACCTAACTCTAGGTCAACACAACTGGCATATACAAGGGTACCAGTGGTCGACTTTATTGAATTTATTCCTTTTGGTCAAATGGTCTGGTCTCAAAAAAAAAATTTATTTTTTTTTCAACTTTTTGGTAACTACCATTTTCTTTTTTTTTTTTTCTTTTTATTTTTCAATTTTTTTTTCATGGTATCTCAATCACTCTAATTCACCCTAGCGTTGGTAACAACTTGAATCGTGGGCCCCACCTATCACTTAGAGAAACATAGTTTAAAAACAAAATAAAATGAAAATAGAAGTGAAAAGGACTCAACGAGATATGGTAAAACTATCATGTTATTTCTAACACCTGAGCTTTGTGCTTTTATGAATAGACTCTTCTAGATGTTTCCATCTAATCAGATTGGTTCCTCAACTCCTACAACCAAAATGCTTCCATCCACTTAGATTGGTTAGTGCCATCCTAAATAGGCATAAATTTCTAAGCTCTGGAGTTTATTTATTCATACTGCAACTAAAAAGTTTCTCCCATACCCCCAAACTTAAATCTAACATTGTCCTCAATGTTCTAAAGATGAAACTAAAAGCATGAACAAGGAGAAACTGTTACCATTTGAAGCGAAAGAGTTAAGGAAAGATATTACCGTGTTGCATGAGCATGGGATACCTCCCAAGAAGTGCTAAGTTTAAATTCTTCAGCCAGACTTAGAAAAGGATTGGTCAACTCGAACCATAAAGTAACAGTCGAAATAACTGTGGGTCTTCAAAACCAAAAAGATCTGACCATAGGAAACTGCAGTGAACCAAGAAAATGGACAAGAAAAGCATTCCCTTACCTAGTTTCCTGAAAACTATCGCTAATTGCGGTTCAGGTTCAGGTTCTATGAAAGGGTCTAAATAGAATATTTTCATTGGCTGCGTTTCTTCATAAGTTGGATCCAAATTATTAGGTCCTAGAGTCTGGAAAAACTCAAATAAGAACTTGGAATCACAAAGTAGTAACCTAAATAATTGAGGATCCTCTAAGTCAATCAGATATGACTTACATAATTGACCACAGTGAGAATAGTGGTCATTCTTAAGCAAATGTGTCGATTCTAATTTCCTAAGGCATTTAGGTTTAATCTCACAACTTAATATTCGACACATTTGGAATATAAACGTTCCCACAGTTGGAAGAAAACTATTTGGTGGGAAAACAAAGTCAATCTGGGGATCATAGCCTGGGCAAACCACATCAACCAGAGGATGGGTTTCTAACGACTGAACTTCTTCTTGGACATCATTAGGTTCGGGAAAACGAGTATGAAGGTAATCTTGTAAAATTGTCGAGGCAGAGATATCAAGTCCTAAGTGAAGGGACTTTCTGAGAGTTAAAGGTAAGGCACTATGAAGGTGATAATCACCCCCAAACTTAGAGTTTTTAGTGTCTCTAGATAGACTAGTTACAATCTCCCTAATTTCTGGATCATTAGATTCTTGAAAATGGTCAATTGATTCTTCTAATTTATTATCAGGTAGTGCATCTTTACTCATCTCTACGGGTATATCTTCTTCATCTAATACTATTGTTTCTAAGTCGCTAGACTCTAAAACAGCATTTTCGGAATAAACCCGTTCCTCTAAACCACTATCGGCTTCGTAATCAAAAGGAAAAACTACATCGTCTAAAACGGTGGTATCCCTAATAAAATCCTCGTCCTTTTGAATAGGTGAATAATCATAAAAATTATTTGGATTTGAACTAGAAATAATATAATCATTATAAAGATCAATTGGATTAATAGATTCCTGATCACTATGCCTACATATTTCAGATTCTTCATTACTGCTATCCTCATCATCATAACAGTACAAAGATGATTGAACCTTATCTAAATAAGTAGTGTCTTTTATTCTAGCCTTGTCCTCTAAATTAGGCAAATATTCACTATTGATATCAAGGGTAGAATTAGAAACCCTATTTTGGAAATTTAGATTATTTCGAGCAGCATTAGCCAACTGTTCATTTTCTGCCTCTAGACGTGCCTGAATTTCACTGAGCATAACACTTATACGTTCACCACTCTCGTTTATCATCTCAGAATATCGTGTACACTCTTATTTTGAACTATTCATTGCAACTAAACGTTTATACGTCCTTTCAATCCGTTGTTGGGTCTCTTCTAGAGATGGAACAGGTTCAGAAATATCATAATCAGGACTAGTTTCCAAAAACGAGTAACCAGTACTACAGTGTTCCTGATTTTCTTGATCGTAAGACCAATTCGCGTGTGGATAGTAATTGGGATCACCATGGTATGAACCATAACCTTGAAAAGTTTGGCGTTCCCAACTACTATTCCCACCATGGTCATAACTGATGATGTTCATATTAAAATTCAGGTCGATACTCATTGTACTGGCTTCTATCATACCAGTTCGACATTCTTAATTGCAAGGGAATTCTATACAACCACAAACAAGGCCGACTCGACTCCACCAAAACAAACCTAAAGATTTCTAGCAAACAAAAAGCATGATGGCTCCACTTAGATTGTTTCTAGACTAGCTTCTGTCTCTCGAAGGGGAATTCGTTACAATTTGAGCAAACCCCTCTGGAATCAATCCGAGTCAAAGTAAGTTGAATCAAGGCGAGGGAAGCTTAGTGGAGCTTTGATACCCAAGGCCTCACCGGTTACAAGGCGGCGCAGTCACGCATTCAACTCACAGAAACCGTCAAGAACTTCGAAGTATGCTCAAAAGAGTAACCAATATTTTTCGAACGACTTTCCTACTAAGCTCGTTACCCTATAGGACTCGTTCTAGTCAAAATTTTAGGCTTAGGTTCGCGTTTGGTTTCGTGTTCCTAAGGCGGGCAAGAAGAGAACGGTGATGAAATCTGAACCCTTATCTTGTATGGCCAGTCCTTGCCCTTTACTAGGAATTAAAAGCAACCGTATTCAAGTTCTCAGCATATATTCACCTTAAGGAATACAGTAAACCCGCTGACAGGGGATTCACGGGTGTTTCGAAAAACTTACCTCCCGTACCAGACGGGCGAAGAACCGCTGAAGTCGAATCGGGCCACAACTCCTATGTTATGTACGAACCCGAGGGGCCGAGGTGATCTCGTAATCACCGTCCTTCCCTGCACACAGTTTGTATTTAAACCAACCCTTCCTTAGGGTTTAAAAATAATAATGTCCAAAGTCCAATGTCCAAGTGTCCAAAAAGAAAAGAAAAAATTACAAAAATAGCAAACCCTAATACAGTTCTCTCTTTTTTTTTTAATAAAGAAAAATAAACAAACCCTAAAAAAAAAATCTAAAAAGAAATTGTCTTCTTTTCCGTTCTTTTCGCTTTAATCTTTTGCTCCAAGTCTTTATGCTTTAAGTTCCAGTCTTTACGAAATCGCCAAACTCCTTGGCTCAATTCGCTTTATGATCCAAAACCTGTAGACAAAAGACAAATACCCAAAAACGTAAAAAAGAACAAAAATAATAAAAACCTAAAAAATAAAAAATAAAAATAAATAAAAGGAAACTAAGTCTAAAAACCCCATAAGCAAATCCCCGGCAGCGGCGCCAAAAATTGATTTGTTTTTAATTGTTGTAGAAAAAGTGGTAATAAGATTCGTTCAACTCGAATTTGTGAAGGGTTTTCGAAAATTAAATAAAGTTGTTTCAAAGATAATAAGAAAATACCGAGACCCTGGATTCCACCATTAACCAATTAAGTGAAAATTCTAATCAATATTCATGCAATTCTTTCTTTTAAAGTGATCTAATATTTTGCCTTTCTTTTAAATTCTAACCAAAATACCGAGCCAGTTTACAAGAGGTGAAACAATAAAACAGAAAAATTGCAACAGAATAACTGTTGCAAAGGCGCTTTTCAATTGTTACAGTGAAAGAAAAGAAGACAGTTCAGCTGTTACAGAGAAGTGATGTTGCGAATTTGAGACGCTGTTCTTCCTTGCGACGTTTGTTCTCCAGCAGCAACAGAAAACGGACAGTTCAGTTGTAACTTCCTGCAACTCGATCTTCTCAGCTCTGTGGTGCTCTAAACTCCTCCAAACTATTCGTCATCCTTCTAGGGGACCTAAGCATCCTATTTATACACAAAAGGGTCATTGAATCTTTCCCAAATCGCTTCGAAATCTCTTCTTTCCTTCCTTGGCAGTCACGGCAATAATCTCTTCCCTAATTCGTTTCACGCGTTTCTGATCTCTCCCAATTATATCAAACTCTTCCTTAGATAGAATATATATCTTTCGAACGAATTTCTTGCCTTTAATCTCTCTGAATGTCCAAAAACAAACTCGACAGGGACTTGTTTCCTTATTTGCTCTGTTTACTTTTTCCGGCAATTCCAGCCCAATTCGATCGGTCCAATTGCTTCTAATGAACTTGTTAAGTCATATCAAGTCCAGCCCAATCAATTTCCAGTGGTTAATCTCCTTGAAAACGCTTCAGAAATCATTTCAAATCTTAACAGCGTAAACGAGTGCTTTCCCGCCAAATTCTATAATTCAAATCGTGAAGAAGGTGTCCCCCTATCTTGTGTTGTTCTCCCTTTAGCAGCTGCCTGGAAATAGGTTACCCCTTATCCAAAGCGAGAGTGCGAATAGCAAATGTCCTCCCAGGTGCCTTTAACAACTTTTCGAGCCAATTTCGCCGCAAAAGATTATTTCTCCAAAAACACCTACAAAGAGATAAAATGCCGAAATAAATACAAAAATGGGTACTAACAATATACACAATAGAGATGAAAATAAACACATAAATGCGTCTATCAGCAACTGCTAAAGATTCATCGTTCTTACAAAGTTCCAGACTTATTGTAGTCCTCTCATGGCCATGTTTCGAACTCGGAGCCAGTTTGTTTCTCGAAGTTGACGAATTCGTGTGTGTTTTGGGTTTTTGAGAATATTCCCTTGGAATATCTTGTCGTGCATCTTCTAAAGATCCATATCGTTCTTACGAAGATCCAGACCTATAATAGTAATCTCATGGTCAGGTTTCGATCTCAGAGCAAGTTTGTCTCTCGAAGTTGACGAATTCGTGTGTGTTTAGGGTTTTTGAGAATATTTCAATGGAATCTTGCCCTGCAACTGCTAAAGATTCATCGTTCATACGAAATTCCAGACTTATAGTAGTCCTCTCATGGCCAGGTTTCGATCTTGGAGCCAGTTTGTTTCTTGAAGTTGACGAATTCGTGTGTGTTTGGGGTTTATGAGAATATTCCCATGGAATCTTTACCTGCAAGTGCTAAAGATTCATCGTTCTTACAAAGATCCAGACCTATAGTAGTCCTCTCATGGCCAGGTTTCGATCTCAGATCCAGTTTGTTTCTCGAAGTTGACGAATTCGTGTGTGTTTTGGGTTTTTGAGAATATTCCCATGGAATCTTGCACTGCAACTGCTAAAGATTCATCGTTCTTCAGAAAATCCATACTTATAGTAGTCCTCTCATGGCAAGGTTTCGATCTCGGAGCCAGTTTGTTTCTCGAAGTTGACGAATTTGTGTGTGTTTAGGGTTTTTGAGAATATTCCCATGGAATCTTGCCCTGCAACTGCTAAAGATTCATCGTTCTTACGAAGTTCCTGACTTATAATAGTCCTCTCATGGCCAGGTTTCGATCTCGGAGCCAGTTTGTTTCTCGAAGTTGACGAATTCATGTGTGTTTAGGATTTTTGAGAATATTCCCATGGAATCTTGCCATGCAACTTCTAAAGATTCATCGTTCTTACGAAGTTCCAGACTTATAGTAGTCCTCTCATGGCCAGGATTCAATCTCGGAGCCAGTTTGTCTCTCGAAGTTGACGAATTCATGTGTGTTTAGGGTTTTTGAGGATATTTCAATGGAATCTTGCCCTGCAACTGCTACAGATTCATCGTTCATACGAAGTTCCAGACTTATAGTAGTCCTCTCATGGCCAGGTTTCGATCTCGGAGCCAGTTTGTTTCTTGAAGTTGACGAATTCGTGTGTGTTTGGGGTTTTGAGAATATTCCCATGGAATCTTTACCTGCAAGTACTAAAGATTCATCGTTCTTACAAAGATCCAGACCTATAGTAGTCCTCTGATGGCCAGGTTTCGATCTCAGAGCCAGTTTGTTTCTCGAAGTTGACGAATTCGTGTGTGTTTTGGGTTTTTGGAATATTCCCATGGAATCTTGCCCTGCAACTGCTAAAGATTCATCGTTCTTAAGAAAATACAGACTTATAGTAGTCCTCTCATAGCAAGGTTTCGATCTCGGAGCCAGTTTGTTTCTCGAAGTTGACGAATTTGTGTGTGTTTAGGGTTTTTGAAGATATTCCCATGGAATCTTGCCCTGCAACTGCTAAAGATTCATCGTTCTTACGAAGTTCCTGACTTATAAAAGTCCTCTCATGGCCAGGTTTCGATCTCGGAGCCAGTTTGTTTCTCGAAGTTGACGAATTTGTGTGTGTTTAGGATTTTTGAGAATATTCCCATGGAATCTTGCCATGCAACTGCTAAAGATTCATCCTTCTTACGAAGTTCCAGACTTATAGTAGTCCTCTTATGGCAAGGATTCGATCTCGGAGCCAGTTTGTTTCTCGAAGTTGACGAATTCGTGTGTGTTTAGGGTTTATGACAATATTCCGATGGAATCTTACCTGGAAACTGCTAAAGATTCATCGTTCTTATGAATATCCAGACCTATAGTAGTCATCTCATGGCGAGGTTTCGATCTCGGAGCCAGTTTGTTTCTCGAAGTTGACGAATTCATGTGTGTTTAGGATTTTTGAGAATATTCTCATGGAATCTTACCCTAAAACTGCTAAAGATTTATCGTTCTTACGAAGTTCCTGACTTATAGTAGTCCTCTCATAGCTAGGTTTCGATCTCGGAGCCAGTTTGTTTCTCGAAGTTGACGAATTCGTGTGTGTTTAGGGTTTTTGAGAATATTCCCATGGAATCTTGCCCTGCAACTGCTAAAGATTCATTGTTCTTAAAAAGATCCAGAACTATAGTAATTCTCTCATGGCCAGGTTTCTATCTCGGAGCCAATTTGTTTCTCGAAGTTGACGAATTCGTGTGTGTTTAGGGGTTTTGAGAATATTTCCATGGAATCTTGCCCTGCAACTGCTAAAGATTCATCGTTTTTACGATGTTCCAGACTTATAGTAGTCCTCTCATGGCCAGGTTTCGATCTCGGAGCCAGTTTGTTTCTCAAAGTTGACGAATTCGTGTGTGTTTAGGGTTTTTGAGAATATTCCCATGGAATCTTGCCCTTCCACTACTGAAGATTCATCGTTCTTACGAAGATCCAGACTTATAGTAGTCCTCTCATGGTCAGGTTTCGATCTCGGAGCCAGTTTGTTTCTCGAAGTTGACGAATTCGTGTGTGTTTAGGGTTTTTGAGAATATTCCTATGGAATCTTCCCCTGCAACTGCTAAAGATTCATCGTTCTTACGAAGTTCCAGACTTATAGTAATCCTCTCATGGCCAGGTTTCAATCTCAGAGCCAGTTTATTTCTCGAAGTTGACAAATTCGTGTGTGTTTAGGGGTTATGACAATATTCTCATAGAATCTTACCCGGAAACTGCTAAAGATTCATCGTTCTTACGAAGATCCAAACCTATAGTAGTCATCTCATGGCGAGGTTTCGATCTTGGAGCCAGTTTGTTTCTCGAAGATGACGAATTCATGTGTGTTTATGGTTTTCGAGAATATTCCCTTGAAATATTGCCCTGCAACTGCTAAAGATTCATCGTTCTTACGAAGATCCAGATCTATAGTAGTCCTCTCATGGACAGGTTTCTATCTCGGAGCCAGATTGTTTCTCAAAGTTGACGAATTCGTGTGAGTTTAGGGTTTTTGAGAATATTCCCATGGAATCTTGTCCTGGAACTGCTAAAGATTCATCGTTCTTAGAAGATCCAGACCGATAGTAGTCCTCTCATGGCCAGGTTTCGATCTCGGAGCCAGTTTGTTTCTCGAAGTTGACGAATTCGTGTGTGTTCAGGGTTTTTGAGAATATTCCCATGGAATCTTGCCCTGCAACTGCTAAAGATTCATCGTTCTCACGAAGTTCCAGACTTATAGTAGTCCTCTCATGGCCATGTTTCGATCTCGGAGCCAGTTCGTTTCTCGAAGTTGACGAATTCGTGCGTGTTTAGGGTTTTCGAGAATATTCCCTTGGAATATCTTGCCGTGCATCTGCTAAAGATCCATATCATTCTTACGAAGATCCAGACCTATAGTAGTAATCTCATGGCCAGGTTTAGATCTCAGAGCCAGTTTGTCTCTCGAAGTTGACGAATTCATGTGTGCTTAGGGTTTTTGAGAATATTTCCACGGAATCTTGCCCTGCAAATGCTAAAGATTCATCGTTCTTACGAAGTTCCAGACTTATCGTAGTCCTCTCATGGCCAAGTTTCGATCTCGGAGCCAGTTTGTTTCTTGAATAACTTGACGAATTCGTGTGTGTTTGGGGTTTTTTTGAATATTCCCATGGAATCTTGCCATGCAACTGCTAAAGATTCATCGTTCTTACGAAGTTCCAGACTATAGTAGTCCTCTCATGGTCAGGTTTCGATCTCGGAGCCAGTTTGTTTCTCGAAGTTGACGAATTCGTGTGTGTTTAGGGTTTTTGAGAATATTCCTATGGAATCTTCCCCTGCAACTGCTAAAGATTCATCGTTCTTACGAAGTTCCAGACTTATAGTAATCCTCTCATGGCCAGGTTTCAATCTCAGAGCCAGTTTATTTCTCGAAGTTGACAAATTCGTGTGTGTTTAGGGGTTATGACAATATTCTCATAGAATCTTACCCGGAAACTGCTAAAGATTCATCGTTCTTACGAAGATCCAAACCTATAGTAGTCATCTCATGGCGAGGTTTCGATCTTGGAGCCAGTTTGTTTCTCGAAGATGACGAATTCATGTGTGTTTATGGTTTTCGAGAATATTCCCTTGAAATATTGCCCTGCAACTGCTAAAGATTCATCGTTCTTACGAAGATCCAGATCTATAGTAGTCCTCTCATGGACAGGTTTCTATCTCGGAGCCAGATTGTTTCTCAAAGTTGACGAATTCGTGTGAGTTTAGGGTTTTTGAGAATATTCCCATGGAATCTTGTCCTGGAACTGCTAAAGATTCATCGTTCTTAGAAGATCCAGACCGATAGTAGTCCTCTCATGGCCAGGTTTCGATCTCGGAGCCAGTTTGTTTCTCGAAGTTGACGAATTCGTGTGTGTTCAGGGTTTTTGAGAATATTCCCATGGAATCTTGCCCTGCAACTGCTAAAGATTCATCGTTCTCACGAAGTTCCAGACTTATAGTAGTCCTCTCATGGCCATGTTTCGATCTCGGAGCCAGTTCGTTTCTCGAAGTTGACGAATTCGTGCGTGTTTAGGGTTTTCGAGAATATTCCCTTGGAATATCTTGCCGTGCATCTGCTAAAGATCCATATCATTCTTACGAAGATCCAGACCTATAGTAGTAATCTCATGGCCAGGTTTAGATCTCAGAGCCAGTTTGTCTCTCGAAGTTGACGAATTCATGTGTGCTTAGGGTTTTTGAGAATATTTCCACGGAATCTTGCCCTGCAAATGCTAAAGATTCATCGTTCTTACGAAGTTCCAGACTTATCGTAGTCCTCTCATGGCCAAGTTTCGATCTCGGAGCCAGTTTGTTTCTTGAATAACTTGACGAATTCGTGTGTGTTTGGGGTTTTTTTGAATATTCCCATGGAATCTTGCCATGCAACTGCTAAAGATTCATCGTTCTTACGAAGTTCCAGACTATAGTAGTCCTCTCATGGCCATGTTTCGAACTCGGAGCCAGTTTATTTCTCGAAGATGACGAATTCGTGTGTGTTTTGGGTTTTTGAGAATATTCCCATGGAATCTTGCCCTGCAACTGCTAAAGATTCATCGTTCTTACAAAGATCCAGACCTATAGTAGTCCTCTCATGGACAGGTTTTGATCTCGGAGCAAGTTTGTTTCTCGAGGTTGACGAATTCGTGTGTGTTTTAGGGTTTTTGAGAATATTCCTATGTAATCTTCCCCTGCAACTGCTAAAGATTCATCGTTCTTACGAAGTTCCAGACTTATAGTAGTCCTTTCATGGCCAGGTTTCGATCTCGGACCAGTTTGTTTCTCGAAGTTGACGAATACGTGTGTGTTTAGGGTTTTTGAGAATATTCCCATGGAATCTTTACCTGCAAGTGCTAAAGATTCATCGTTCTTACAAAGATCCAAACCTATAGTAGTCCTTTCATGGCCAGGTTTTCGATCTCAGAGCCAGTTTGTTTCTCGAAGTTGACGAATTCGTGTGTGTTTTGGGTTTTTGAGAATATTCCCATGGAATCTTTCCCTGCAACTGCTAAAGATTCATCGTTCTTACGAAGATCCAGACTTATAGTAGTCCTCTCATGGCAAGGTTTCAATCTCGGAGCCAGTTTGTTTCTCGAAGTTGACGAATTTGTATGTGTTTAGGATTTTTGAGAATATTCCCATGGAATCTTGCCATGCAACTGCTAAAGATTCATCGTTCTTACGAAGTTCCAGACTTATAATAGTCCTCTCATGGCCAGGATTCGATTTCGGAGCCAGTTTGTTTCTCGAAGTTGACGAATTCGTGTGTGTTTAGGGTTTATGACAATATTCTGATGGAATCTTACCTGGAAACTGCTAAAGATTCATCGTTCTTACGAAGATCTAGACCTATAGTAGTCATCTCATGGCGAGGTTTCGATCTCGGGGCCAGTTTGTTTCTCGAAGTTGACAAATTCATGTGTGTTTAGGATTTTTGAGAATATTCCCATGGAATCTTTCCCTGCAACTGCTAAAGATTCATCGTTGTTACGAAGTTCCTGACTTATAGTAGTCTTCTCATAGCTAGGTTTCGATCTCGGAGCCAGTTTGTTTCTCGAAGTTGACGAATTCGTGTGTGTTTAGGGTTTTTGAGAATATTCCCATGGAATCTTGCGCTGCAACTGCCAAAGATTCATTGTTCTTACGAAGATCCAGACCTATAATAATCCTCTCATGGCCAGGTTTCGATCTCGGAGCCAGTTTGTTTCTCGAAGTTGACGAATTAGTGTATGTTTAGGGGTTTTGAGAATATTCCCATGGAATTTTGCCCTGCAACTGCTAAAGATTCATCGTTCTTACGAAGTTCCTGACTTATAATAGTCCTCTCATGGCCAGGATTCGATTTCGGAGCCAGTTTGTTTCTCGAAGTTGACGAATTCGTGTGTGTTTAGGGTTTATGACAATATTCTGATGGAATCTTACCTGGAAACTGCTAAAGATTCATCGTTCTTACGAAGATCTAGACCTATAGTAGTCATCTCATGGCGAGGTTTCGATCTCGGAGCCAGTTTGTTTCTTGAAGTTGACGAATTCGTGTGTGTTTGGGGTTTTTGAGAATATTCCCATGGAATCTTTACCTGCAAGTGTTAAAGATTCATCGTTCTTACAAAGATCCAGACCTATAGTTGTCCTCTCATGGCCAGGTTTCGATCTCAGAGCGAGTTTGTTTCTCGAAGTTGACGAATTCGTTTGTGTTTTGGGTTTTTGAGAATATTCCCATGGAATCTTGCCCTGCAACTGCTAAAGATTTATCGTTCTTTCGAAGATCCAGCCTTATAGTAGTCCTCTCATGGCAAGGTTTCGATCTCGGAGCCAGTTTGTTTCTGGAAGTTGACGAATTTGTGTGTGTTTAGGGTTTTTGAGAATATTCAAATGGAATCTTTCCCTGCAACTGCTAAAGATTCATCGTTCTTACGAAGTTCCTGACTTATAGTAGTCCTCTCATGGCCAGGTTTCGATCTCAGAGCCAGTATGTTTCTCGAAGTTGACGAATTCATGTGTGTTTAAGATTTTTGAGAATATTTTCATGGAATCTTGTAATGCAACTGCTAAAGATTCATCGTTCTTACAAAGTTGCAGAGTTATAGTAGTCCTCTCATGGTCAGGATTCGATCTCGGAGCCAGTTTTTTTCTCAAAGTTGACGAATTCGTGTGTGTTTAGGGTTTTTGAGAATATTCCCATGGAATCTTGCCCTGCCACTACTGAAGATTCATCGTTCTTACGAAGATCCAGACTTATAGTAGTCCTCTCATGGTCAGGTTTCGATCTCGGAGCCAGTTTGTTTCCCGAAGTTGACGAATTCGTGTGTGTTTAGGGTTTTTGAGAATATTCCTATGGAATCTTCCCCTGCAACTGCTAAAGATTCATCGTTCTTACGAAGTTCCAGACTTATAGTAATCCTCTCATGGCCAGGTTTCAATCTCAGAGCCAGTTTATTTCTCGAAGTTGACAAATTCGTGTGTGTTTAGGGTTTATGACAATATTCTCATAGAATCTTACCCGGAAACTGCTAAAGATTCATCGTTCTTACGAAGATCCAAACCTATAGTAGTCATCTCATGGCGAGGTTTCGATCTTGGAGCCAGTTTGTTTCTCGAAGATGACGAATTCATGTGTGTTTATGGTTTTCGAGAATATTTCCTTGAAATATTGCCCTGCAACTGCTAAAGATTCATCGTTCTTACGAAGATCCAGATCTATAGTAGTCCTCTCATGGACAGGTTTCGATCTCGGAGCCAGTTTGTTTCTCAAAGTTGACGAATTCGTGTGAGTTTAGGGTTTTTGAGAATATTCCCATGGAATCTTGTCCTGGAACTGCTAAAGATCATCGTTCTTAGAAGATCCAGACCGATAGTAGTCCTCTCATGGCCAGGTTTCGATCTCGGAGCCAGTTTGTTTCTCGAAGTTGACGAATTCGTGTGTGTTCAGGGTTTTTGAGAATATTCCCATGGAATCTTGCCCTGCAACTGCTAAAGATTCATCGTTCTCACGAAGTTCCAGACTTATAGTAGTCCTCTCATGGCCATGTTTCGATCTCGGAGCCAGTTCGTTTCTCGAAGTTGACGAATTCGTGTGTGTTTAGGGTTTTCGAGAATATTCCCTTGGAATATCTTGCCGTGCATCTGCTAAAGATCCATATCGTTCTTACGAAGATCCAGACCTATAGTAGTAATCTCATGGCCAGGTTTAGATCTCAGAGCCAGTTTGTCTCTCGAAGTTGACGAATTCATGTGTGCTTAGGGTTTTTGAGAATACTCCCACGGAATCTTGCCCTGCAAATGCTAAAGATTCATCGTTATTACGAAGTTCCAGACTTATCGTAGTCCTCTCATGGCCAAGTTTCGATCTCGGAGCCAGTTTGTTTCTTGAATAACTTGACGAATTCGTTTGTGTTTGGGGTTTTTTTGAATATTCCCATGGAATCTTGCCATGCAACTGCTAAAGATTCATCGTTCTTACGAAGTTCCAGACTATAGTAGTCCTCTCATGGCCATGTTTCGAACTCGGAGCCAGTTTATTTCTCGAAGATGACGAATTCGTGTGTGTTTTGGGTTTTTGAGAATATTCCCTTGGAATATCTTATCGTGCATCTGCTAAAGATCCATATCGTTCTTACGAAGATCCAGACCTATAATAGTAATCTCATGGCCAGGTTTCGATCTCAGAGCCAGTTTGTCTCTCGAAGTTGACGAATTCATGTGTGGTTAGGGTTTTTGAGAATATTCCCATGGAATCTTACCCTGCAACTGCTAAAGATTCATCGTTCTTACGAAGTTCCAGACTTATAGTAGTCCTCTCATGGCCAGGTTTCGATCTCGGAGCCAGTTTGTTTCTTGAAGTTGACGAATTCGTGTGTGTTTGGGTTTTTGAGAATATTCCTATGGAATCTTTACCTGGAAGTGCTAAAGATTCATCGTTCTAACAAAGATCCAGACCTATAGTAGTCCTCTCATGGCCAGGTTTCGATCTCAGAGCCAGTTTGTTTCTCGAAGTTGACAAATTCTTGTGTGTTTAGGGTTTTTGATAATATTCCCATGGAATCTTGCCCTGCAACTGATAAAGATTCATCGTTCTTACGAAGATCCAGACTTATAGTAGTCCTCTCATGGCAAGGTTTCGATCTCAGAGCCAGTTTGTTTCTCGAAGTTGACGAATTTGTGTGTGTTTAGGGTTTTTGAGAATATTCCCATGGAATCTTGCCCTGCAACTGCTAAAGATTCATCGTTCTTACGAATTTCCTGACTTATAGTAGTCCTCTCATGGCCAGGTTTCGATCTCGGAGCCAGTTTGTTTCTCGAAGTTGACGAATTCATGTGTGTTTAGGATTTTTGAGAATATTCCCATGGAATCTTGCCATGCAACTGCTAAAGATTCATCGTTCTTACGAAGTTCCTGACTTATAGTAGTCCTCTCATGGCCAGGTTTCGATCTCGGAGCCAGTTTGTTTCTCGAAGTTGACGAATTCGTGTGTGTTTAGGGTTTTTGAGAATATTCCCATGGAATCTTGCCATGCAACTGCTAAAGATTCATCATTCTTATGAAGATCCAGACCTATAGTAGTCATCTCATGGCGAGGTTTCGATCTCGGACATAGTTTGTTTCTCGAAGTTGACGAATTCATGTGTGTTTAGGATTTTTGAGAATATTCCCATGGAATCTTGCCCTGAAACTGCTAAAGATTCATCGTTCTTACAAAGATCCAGACCTATAGTAGTCCTCTCATGGACAGGTTTCGATCTCGGAGCAAGTTTGTTTCTCGAAGTTGACGAATTCGTGTGTGTTTTAGGGTTTTTGAGAATATTCCTATGTAATCTTCCCCTGCAACTGCTAAAGATTCATCGTTCTTACGAAGTTCCAGACTTATAGTAGTCCTTTCATGGCCAGGTTTCGATCTCGGACCAGTTTGTTTCTCGAAGTTGACGAATACGTGTGTGTTTAGGGTTTTTGAGAATATTCCCATGGAATCTTTACCTGCAAGTGCTAAAGATTCATTGTTCTTACGAAGATCTAGACCTATAGTAATCCTCTCATGGCCAGGTTTCGATCTCGGAGCCAGTGTGTTTCTCGAAGTGGACGAATTCGTGTGTGTTTAGGGTTTATGACAATATTCCAATGGAATCTTACCCGGAAACTGCTAAAGATTCATCATTCTTATGAAGATCCAGACCTATAGTAGTCATCTCATGGCGAGGTTTCGATCTCGGAGCCAGTTTGTTTCTCGAAGTTGACGAATTCAAGTGTGTTTAGGATTTTTGAGAATATTCCCATGGAATCTGACCCTGCAACTGCTAAAGATTCATCGTTCTTACGAAGTTCCTGACTTATAGTAGTCCTCTCATAGCTAGGTTTCAATCTCGGAGCCAGTTTATTTCTCGAAGTTGACGAATTCGTTTGTGTTTAGGGTTTTTGAGAATATTCCCATGGAATCTTGCCCTGCAACTGCTAAAGATTCATTGTTCTTACGAAGATCTAGACCTATAGTAATCCTCTCATGGCCAGGTTTCGATCTCGGAGCTAGTGTGTTTCTCGAAGTTGACGAATTCGTGTGTGTTTAGGGGTTTTGAGAATATTCCCATGGAATCTTGCCCTGCAACTGCTAAAGATTCATCGTTTTTACGAAGTTCCAGACTTATAGTAGTCCTCTCATGGCCAGGTTTCGATATCGGAGCCAGTTTGTTTCTCGAAGTTGACGAATTCGTGTGTGTTTAGGGTTTTTGAGAATATTCCCATTGAATCTTTTCCTGCAACTGCTAAAGATTCATCTTTCTTACGAAGATCCAGACTTATAGTAGTCCTCTCATGGCCAGGTTTCGATCTCGGAGCCAGTTTGTTTCTCGAAGTTGACGAATTCGTGTGTGTTTTAGGGTTTTTGAGAATATTCCTATGGAATCTTCCCCTGCAACTGCTAAAGATTCATCGTTCTTACGAAGTTCCAGAATAATAGTAGCCCTTTCATGGCCAGGTTTCGATCTCGGAGCCAGTTTGTTTCTCGAAGTTGACGAATTCGTGTGTGTTTAGGGTTTTTGAGAATATTCCCATGGAATCAATACCTGCAAGTGCTAAAGATTCATCGTTCTTACAAAGATCCAAAACCAATAGTAGTCCTCTCATGGCCAGGTTTCGATCTCAGAGCCAGTTTGTTTCTCGAAGTTGACGAATTCGTGTGTGTTTTGGGTTTTTGAGAATATTCCCATGGAATCTTGCCCTGCAACTGCTAAAGATTCATCGTTCTTACAAATATCTAGACTTATAGTAGTCCTCTCATGGCAGGGTTTCGATCTCGGAGCCAGTTTATTTCTCGAAGTTGACGAATTTGTGTGTGTTTAGGATTTTTGAGAATATTCCCATGGAATCTTGTCATGCAACTGCTAAAGATTCATCGTTCTTACGAAGTTCCAGACTTATAGTAGTCCTCTCATGGCCAGGATTCGATTTCGGAGCCAGTTTGTTTCTCGAAGTTGACGAATTCGTGTGTGTTTAGGGTTTATGACAATATTCCGATAGAATCTTACCATGAAACTGCTAAAGATTCATCGTTCTTACGAAGATGGAGACCTATAGTAGTCATCTCATGGCGAGGTTTCGATCTCGGAGCCAGTTTGTTTCTCGAAGTTGACGAATTCATGTGTGTTTAGGATTTTTGAGAATATTCCCATGGAATCTTGCCCTGCAACTGCTAAAGGTTCATCGTTCTTACGAAGTTCCTGACTTATAGTAGTCCTCTCATAGCTAGGTTTCGATCTCGGAGCTAGTTTGTTTCTCGAAGTAGACGAATTCGTGTGTTTTTAGGGTTTTTGAGAATATTCCCATGGAATCTTATCCTGCAACTGTTAAAGATTCATTGTTCTTACGAAGATCCAAACCTATAGTAATCCTCTCATGGCCAGGTTTCGATCTCGGAGCCAGTTTGTTTCTCGAAGTTGACGAATTAGTGTGTGTTTAGGGGTTTTGAGAATATTCCCATGGAATCTTGCCCTGCAACTGCTAAAGATTCATCGTTTTTACGAAGTTCCAGACTTATAGTAGTCCTCTCATGGCCAGGTTTCGATCTCGGAGCCAGTTTGTTTCTCGAAGTTGACGAATTCGTGTATGTTTAGGGTTTTTGAGAATATTCCCATGGAATCTTGCCCTGAAACTTCTAAAGATTCATCGTTCTTACGAAGTTCCAGACTTATAGTAGTCCTCTTATGGCCATGTTTCGATCTCGGAGCCAGTTTGTTTCTCGAAGTTGACGACTTCGTGTGTGTTTAGGGTTTTTGAGAATATTCCCTTGCAATATATTGCCGTGCATCTGCTAAAGATCCATATCGTTCTTACGAAGATCCAGACCTATTGTAGTAATTTCATGGCCAGGTTTCGATCTCAGAGCCAGTTTGTCTCTCAAAGTTGACGAATTCATGTGTGCTTAGGGTTTTTGAGAATATTCCCACGGAATCTTTCCCTGCAACTGCTAAAGATTCATCGTTCTTACGAAGTTCCAGACTTATCGTAGTCCTCTCATGGCCAGGTTTCGATCTCGGAGCCAGTTTGTTTCTTGAATAAGTTGACGAATTCGTGTGTGTTTGGGGTTTTTTAGAATATTCCCGTGGAATCTTTACCTGCAAGTGCTAAAGATTCATCGTTCTTACAAAGATCCAGACCTATAGTAGTCCTCTCATGGCCAGGTTTCAATCTCAGAGCCAGTTTGTTTCTCGAAGTTGACGAATTCGTTTGTGTTTTGGGTTTTTGAGAATATTCCCATAGAATCTTGCCCTACAACTGCTAAAGACTCATCGTTCTTACGAAGATCCATACTTATAATAGTCCTCTCATGGCAAGGTTTCGATCTCGGAGCCAGTTTGTTTCTCGAAAATGACGAATTCATGTGTGTTTATGGTTTTTGAGAATATTCCCATGGAATCTTGCCCTGCAACTGCTAAAGATTCATCGTTCTTACGAAGTTTCGGACTTATAGTAGTCCTCTCATGGACAAGTTTCGATCTCGGAGCCAGATTGTTTCTTGAAGTTGACGAATTCATGTGTGTTTAGGATTTTTGAGAATATTCCCATGGAATCTTGCCATGCAACTGCTAAAGATTCATCGTTCTTACGAAGTTCCAGACCTATAATAGTCCTCTCATGGCCAGGTTTCTATCTCGGAGCCAGTTTGTTTCTCGAAGTTGACGAATTCGTGTGTGTTTAGGGTTTTTGAGAATATTCCCATGGAATCTTGCCCTGCAACTGATTTGTTTTTAATTGTTGTAGAAAAAGTGGTAATAAGATTCGTTCAACTCAAATTTGTGAAGGGCTTTCGAAAATTAAATAAAGTTGTTTCAAAGATAATAAGAAAATACCGAGACCCTGGATTCCACCATTAACCAATTAAGTGAAAATTCTAATCAATATTCATGCAATTCTTTCTTTTAAAGTGATCTAATATTTTGCCTCTATTAGATTTTTGAAGTAATAGTTGTAATCACAAAGCATGAAACATCAAAAGTTTTAGAACCAAGCATGCTCCATCAAAACGATCCACAACTACTCAATAAAAGTCAATTTTCTATAATAGTTCTATGCAAATAATCATGTAAAATAATTGCAATAAATAATTAAAATAGAATTATACCACTTTTCATGGAACAATGGCTTCCTCCGTTGCCTCGGCTAAGGGATTTAGCTCCTCATATTAATCACTTGCTCAAAATACATGCTTATAGCCCAAAAGTGTTTACAAGAGGTGAAACAATAAAAAACAGAAAAATTGCAACAGAATAATTGTTGCAAAGGCGCTGTTCAATTGTTACAGTGAAAGAAAAGAAGACATTTCAGCTGTTACAGAGAAGTGATGTTGTGAATTTGAGACGATGTTCTTCCTTGTGACGTTTGTTCTCCAGCAGCAGCAGAAAACGGACAGTTCAGCTGTAACTTCCTGCAACACGATCTTCTCAGCTCTGTGGTGCTCTAAACTCCTCCAAACTATTCGTCATCCTTATAGGGGACCTAAGCATCCTATTTATACACAAAAGGGTCATTGAATATTTCCCAAATCGCTTCGAAATCTCTTCTTTCCTTCCTTGGCAGTCACGGCAATAATCTCTTCCCTAATTCGTTTCACGTGTTTCTGATCTCTCCCAATTATATCAAACTCTTCCTTAGATAGAATATGTATCTTTCGAACGAATTTCTTGCCTTTAATCTCTCTGAATGTCCAAAAACAAACTCGACAGGGACTTGTTTCCTTATTTGCTCTGTTTACTTTTTCCGGCAATTCCAGCCCAATTCGATCGGTCAAATTGCTTCTAATGAACTTGTTAAGTCATATCAAGTCCAGCCCAATCAATTTCCAATGGTTAATCTCCTTGAAAACGCTTCAGAAATCATTTCAAATCTTAACAGCGTAAACGAGTGCTTTCCCGCCAAATTCTATAATTCAAATCATGAAGAAGGTGTCCCCCTATCCTGTGTTGTTCTCCCTTTAGCAGCTGCCTGGAAATAGGTTACCCCTTATCCAAAGCGAGAGTCCGAATAGCAAATGTCCTCCCAGGTGCCTTTAACAACTTTTCGAGCCAATTTCGCCGCAAAAGCTTATTTCTCCAAAAACACCTACAAAGAGATAAAATGCTGAAATAAATACAAAAATGGGTACTAACAATATACACAATAGAGATGAAAATAGACACATAAATGCGTCTATCAAATACCCCCAAACTTATTATTTGCTAGTACCGAGCAAATCAAAACTACAAAATAAAATCCTAACTCACTGTCGCAGGCATCGTCGATTGCATTTAGCGTATGCAATAAGCCTTTAAACCCCTAGGTGTCCCTAGTGGCTGAGTTATAGTCTCGGGAGGGCTTACAAGAGATATACCCACAAAACCTTTACTCCATACCTTAGCTATCTACGCAGAACCTTGGAAGGCACTAAAGAATCTCCTTGGTTGGCATACTTATTGACTACAAGACGAAGTACCCAGATGCGAAATTCCAATTGTTGTACACGAGTTTGCACTCAAGCATACTAAAATTCATATAAAGTGACAGAGCTCTACTCAAATAGTTGCACTATGGACATCATATTCGGAGTCAAAACTAATCACATGGATAGATCAAGAAGATGGATATAGAAAAACATAGATGGTTTTGATGTTTACTAAGTGAACGGCGTTTCCCATATCTGTCTGAAGGCCTCCGCCAAAATGAACCTATCCTAATGGATTGAGATACTAGTCTGACTAATATCAACACACTGACATATACAAGGGAACTAGTGGTCGATAACCTAACTCTAGGTCAACACAACTGGCATATACAAGGGTACCAGTGGTCGACTTTATTGAATTTATTCCTTTTGGTCAAATGGTCTGGTCTCAAAAAAAAATTTATTTTTTTTTCAACTTTTTGGTAACTACCATTTTCTTTTTTTTTTCTTTTTCTTTTTCAATTTTTTTTTCATGGTATCTCAATCACTCTAATTCACCCTAGCGTTGGTAACAACTTGAATCGTGGGCCCCACCTATCACTTAGAGAAACATAGTTTAAAAACAAAATAAAATAAAAATAGAAGTGAAAAGGACTCAACGAGATATGGTAAAACTATCATGTTATTTCTAACACCTGAGCTTTGTGCTTTTATGAATAGACTCTTCTAGATGTTTCCATCTAATCAGATTGGTTCCTCAACTCCTACAACCAAAATGCTTCCATCCACTTAGATTGGTTAGTGCCATCCTAAATAGGCATAAATTTCTAAGCTCTGGAGTTTATTTATTCATACTGCAACTAAAAAGTTTCTCCCATACCCCCAAACTTAAATCTAACATTGTCCTCAATGTTCTAAAGATGAAACTAAAAGCATGAACAAGGAGAAACTGTTACCATTTGAAGCGAAAGAGTTAAGGAAAGATATTACCATGTTGCATGAGCATGGGATACCTCCCAAGAAGTGCTAAGTTTAAAGTCTTCAGCCAGACTTAGAAAAGGATTGGTCAACTCGAACCATAAAGTAACAGTCGAAATAACTGTGGGTCTTCAAAACCAAAAAGAGCTGACCATAAGAAACTGCAGTGAACCAAGAAAATGGACAAGAAAAGCATGCCCTTACCTAGTTTCCTGAAAACTATCGCTAATTGCGGTTCAGGTTCAGGTTCTATGAAAGGGTCTAAATAGAATATTTTCATTGGCTGCGTTTCTTCATAAGTTGGATCCAAATTATTAGGTCCTAGAGTCTGGAAAAACTCAAATAAGAACTTGGAATCACAAAGTAGTAACCTAAATAATTGAGGATCCTCTAAGTCAATCAGATATGACTTACATAATTGACCACAGTGAGAATAGTGGTCATTCTTAAGCAAATGTGTCGATTCTAATTTCCTAAGGCATTTAGGTTTAATCTCACAACTTAATATTCGACACATTTGGAATATAAACGTTCCCACAGTTGGAAGAAAACTATTTGGTGGGAAAACAAAGTCAATCTGGGTATCATAGCCTGGGCAAACCACATCAACCAGAGGATGGGTTTCTAACGACTGAACTTCTTCTTGGACATCATTAGGTTCGGGAAAACGAGTATGAAGGTAATCTTGTAAAATTGTCGAGGCAGAGATATCAAGTCCTAAGTGAAGGGACTTTCTGAGAGTTAAAGGTAAGGCACTATGAAGGTGATAATCACCCCCAAACTTAGAGTTTTTAGTGTCTCTAGATAGACTAGTTACAATCTCCCTAATTTCTGGATCATTAGATTCTTGAAAATGGTCAATTGATTCTTCTAATTTATTATCAGGTAGTGCATCTTTACTCATCTCTACGGGTATATCTTCTTCATCTAATACTATTGTTTCTAAGTCGCTAGACTCTAAAACAGCATTTTCGGAATAAACCCGTTCCTCTAAACCACTATCGGCTTCGTAATCAAAAGGAAAAACTACATCGTCTAAAACGGTGGTATCCCTAATAAAATCCTCGTCCTTTTGAATAGGTGAATAATCATAAAAATTATTTGTATTTGAACTAGAAATAATATAATCATTATAAAGATCAATTGGATTAATAGATTCCTGATCACTATGCCTACATATTTCAGATTCTTCATTACTGCTATCCTCATCATCATAACAGTACAAAGATGATTGAACCTTATCTAAATAAGTAGTGTCTTTTATTCTAGCCTTGTCCTCTAAATTAGGCAAATATTCACTATTGATATCAAGGGTAGAATTAGAAACCCTATTTTGGAAATTTAGATTATTTCGAGCAGCATTAGCCAACTGTTCATTTTCTGCCTCTAGACGTGCCTGAATTTCACTGAGCATAACACTTATACGTTCACCACTCTCGTTTATCATCTCAGAATATCGTGTACACTCTTATTTTGAACTATTCATTGCAACTAAACGTTTATACGTCCTTTCAATCCGTTGTTGGGTCTCTTCTAGAGATGGAACAGGTTCAGAAATATCATAATCAGGACTAGTTTCCAAAAACGAGTAACCAGTACTACAGTGTTCCTGATTTTCTTGATCGTAAGACCAATTCGCGTGTGGATAGTAATTGGGATCACCATGGTATGAACCATAACCTTGAAAAGTTTGGCGTTCCCAACTACTATTCCCACCATGGTCATAACTGATGATGTCCATATTAAAATTCAGGTCGATACTCATTGTACTGGCTTCTATCATACCAGTTCGACATTCTTAATTGCAAGGGAATTCTACACAACCACAAACAAGGCCGACTCGACTCCACCAAAACAAACCTAAAGATTTCTAGCAAACAAAAAGCATGATGGCTCCACTTAGATTGTTTCTAGACTAGCTTCTGTCTCTCGAAGGGGAATTCGTTACAATTTGAGCAAACCCCTCTGGAATCAATCCGAGTCAAAGTAAGTTGAATCAAGGCGAGGGAAGCTTAGTGGAGCTTTGATACCCAAGGCCTCACCGGTTACAAGGCGGCGCAGTCACGCATTCAACTCACAGAAACCGTCAAGAACTTCGAAGTATGCTCAAAAGAGTAACCAATATTTTTCGAACGACTTTCCTACTAAGCTCGTTACCCTATATGACTCGTTCTAGTCAAAATTTTAGGCTTAGGTTCGCGTTTGGTTTCGTGTTCCTAAGGCGGGCAAGAAGAGAACGGTGATGAAATCTGAACCCTTATCTTGTATGGCCAGTCCTTGCCCTTTACTAGGAATTAAAAGCAACCGTATTCAAGTTCTCAGCATATATTCACCTTAAGGAATACAGTAAACCCGCTGACAGGGGATTCGCGGGTGTTTCGAAAAACTTACCTCCCGTACCAGACGGGCGAAGAACCGCTGAAGTCGACTCGGGCCACAACTCCTATGTTATGTACGAACCCGAGGGGCCGAGGTGATATCGTAATCACCGTCCTTCCCTGCACACAGTTTGTATTTAAACCAACCCTTCCTTAGGGTTTAAAAATAATAATGTCCAAAGTCCAATGTCCAAGTGTCCAAAAAGAAAAGAAAAAATTACAAAAATAGCAAACCCTAATACAGTTCTCTCTTTTTTTTTAATAAAGAAAAATAAACAAACCCTAAAAAAAAAATCTAAAAAGAAATTGTCTTCTTTTCCGTTCTTTTCGCTTTAATCTTTTGCTCCAAGTCTTTATGCTTTAAGTTCCAGTCTTTACGAAATCGCCAAACTCCTTGGCTCAATTCGCTTTATGATCCAAAACCTGTAGACAAAAGACAAATACCCAAAAACGTAAAAAAGAACAAAAATAATAAAAACCTAAAAAATAAAAAATAAAAATAAATAAAAGGAAACTAAGTCTAAAAACCCCATAAGCAAATCCCCGGCAGCGGCGCCAAAAATTGATTTGTTTTTAATTGTTGTAGAAAAAGTGGTAATAAGATTCGTTCAACTCGAATTTGTGAAGGGTTTTCGAAAATTAAATAAAGTTGTTTCAAAGATAATAAGAAAATACCGAGACCCTGGATTCCACCATTAACCAATTAAGTGAAAATTCTAATCAATATTCATGCAATTCTTTCTTTTAAAGTGATCTAATATTTTGCCTCTAATAGATTTTTGAAGTAATAGTTGTAATCACAAAGCATGAAACATCAAAATTTTTAGAACCAAGCATGCTCCATCAAAACGATTCACAACTACTCAATAAAAGTCAATTTTCTATAATAGTTCTATGTAAATAATCATGTAAAATAATTGCAATAAATAATTAAAATAGAATTATACCACTTTTCATGGAACAATGGCTTCCTCCGTTGCCTCGGCTAAGGGATTTAGCTCCTCATATTAATCACTTGCTCAAAATACATGCTTATAGCTCAAAAGTGTTTACAAGAGGTGAAACAATAAAACAGAAAAATTGCAACAGAATAACTGTTGCAAAGGCGCTGTTCAATTGTTACAGTGAAAGAAAAGAAGACAGTTCAGCTGTTACAGAGAAGTGATGTTGCGAATTTGAGACGTTGTTCTTCCTTGCGACGTTTGTTCTCCAGCAGCAGCAGAAAACGGATAGTTCAGCTGTAACTTCCTGCAACTCGATCTTCTCAGCTCTGTGGTGCTCTAAACTCCTCCAAACTATTCATCATCCTTCTAGGGGACCTAAGCATCCTATTTATACACAAAAGGGTCATTGAATCTTTCCCAAATCGCTTCGAAATCTCTTCTTTCCTTCCTTGGCAGTCACGGCAATAATCTCTTCCCTAATTCGTTTCACGCGTTTCTGATCTCTCCCAATTATATAAAACTCTTCCTTAGATAGAATATGTATCTTTCGAACGAATTTCTTGCCTTTAATCTCTCTGAATGTCCAAAAACAAACTCGACAGGGACTTGTTTCCTTATTTGCTCTGTTTACTTTTTCCGGCAATTCCAGCCCAATTCGATCGGTCCAATTGCTTCTAATGAACTTGTTAAGTCATATCAAGTCCAGCCCAATCAATTTCCAGTGGTTAATCTCCTTGAAAACGCTTCAGAAATCATTTCAAATCTTAACAGCGTAAACGAGTGTTTTCCCGCCAAATTCTATAATTCAAATCGTGAAGAAGGTGTCCCCCTATCCTGTGATGTTCTCCCTTTAGCAGCTGCCTGGAAATAGGTTACCCCTTATCCAAAGCGAGATTCCGAATAGCAAATGTCCTCCCATGTGCCTTTAACAACTTTTCGAGCCAATTTCGCCGCAAAAGATTATTTCTCCAAAAACACCTACAAAGAGATAAAATGCCGAAATAAATACAAAAATGGGTACTAACAATATACACAATAGAGATGAAAATAAACACATAAATGCGTCTATCAGCATCTGCTAAAGATTCATCGTTCTTACAAAGTTCCAGACTTATTGTAGTCCTCTCATGGCCATGTTTCTTACTCGGAGCCAGTTTGTTTCTCGAAGTTGACGAATTCGTGTGTGTTTTGGGTTTTTGATAATATTCCCTTGGAATATCTTGTCGTGCATCTGCTAAAGATCCATATCGTTCTTACGAAGATCCAGACCTATAATAGTAATCTCATGGTCAGGTTTCGATCTCAGAGAAAGTTTGTCTCTCGAAGTTGACGAATTCATGTGTGTTTAGGGTTTTTGAGAATATTTCAATGGAATCTTGCCCTGCAACTGCTAAAGATTCATCGTTCATACGAAGTTCCAGACTTATAGTAGTCCTCTCATGGCCAGGTTTCGATCTCGGAGCCAGTTTGTTTCTTGAAGTTGACGAATTCGTGTGTGTTTTGGGTTTATGAGAATATTCCCATGGAATCTTTACCTGCAAGTGCTAAAGATTCATCGTTCTTACAAAGATCCAGACCTATAGTAGTCCTCTCATGGCCAGGTTTCGATCTCAGAGCCAGTTTGTTTCTCGAAGTTGATGAATTCGTGTGTGTTTTGGGTTTTTGAGAATATTCCCATGGAATCTTGCACTGCAACTGCTAAAGATTCATCGTTCTTCAGAAAATCCATACTTATAGTAGTCCTCTCATGGCAAGGTTTCGATCTCGGAGCCAGTTTGTTTCTCGAAGTTGACGAATTTGTGTGTGTTTAGGGTTTTTGAGAATATTCCCATGGAATCTTGCCCTGCAACTGCTAAAGATTCATCGTTCTTACGAAGTTCCTGACTTATAATAGTCCTCTCATGGCCAGGTTTCGATCTCGGAGCCAGTTTGTTTCTCGAAGTTGACGAATTCATGTGTGTTTAGGATTTTTGAGAATATTCCCTTGGAATCTTGCCATGCAACTGCTAAAGATTCATCGTTCTTACGAAGTTCCAGACTTATAGTAGTCCTCTCATGGCCAGGATTCGATCTCGGAGCCAGTTTGTCTCTCGAAGTTGACGAATTCATGTGTGTTTAGGGTTTTTGAGGATATTTCAATGGAATCTTGCCCTGCAACTACTACAGATTCATCGTTCATACGAAGATCCAGACTTATAATAGTCCTCTCATGGCCAGGTTTCGATCTCGGAGCCAGTTTGTTTCTTGAATTTGACGAATTCGTGTGTGTTTGGGGTTTTTGAGAATATTCCCATGGAATCTTTACCTGCAAGTATTAAAGATTCATCGTTCTTACAAAGATCCAGACCTATAGTAGTCCTCTGATGGCCAGGTTTCGATCTCAGAGCCAGTTTGTTTGTCGAAGTTGACGAATTCGTGTGTGTTTTGGGTTTTTGGAATATTCCCATGGAATCTTGCCCTCCAACTGCTAAAGATTCATCGTTCTTAAGAAAATACAGACTTATAGTAGTCCTCTCATGGCTAGGTTTCGATCTCGGAGCCAGTTTGTTTCTCGAAGTTGACAAATTTGTGTGTGTTTAGGGTTTTTGAGAATATTCCCATGGAATCTTGCCCTGCAACTGCTAAAGATTCATCGTTCTTACGAAGTTCCTGACTTATAAAAGTCGTCTCATGGCCAGGTTTCGATCTCGGAGCCAGTTTGTTTCTCGAAGTTGACGAATTTGTGTGTGTTTAGGATTTTTGAGAATATTCCCATGGAATCTTGCCATGCAACTGCTAAAGATTCATCGTTCTTACGAAGTTCCAGACTTATAGTAGTCCTCTCATGGCAAGGATTCGATCTCGGAGCCAGTTTGTTTCTCGAAGTTGACGAATTCGTGTGTGTTTAGGGTTTATGACAATATTCCGATGGAATCTTACCCGGAAACTGCTAAAGATTCATCGTTCTTATGAATATCCAGACCTATAGTAGTCATCTCATGGCGAGGTTTCGATCTCGGAGCCAGTTTCTTTCTCGAAGTTGACGAATTCATGTGTGTTTAAGATTTTTGAGAATATTCTCATGGAATCTTACCCTACAACTGCTAAAGATTTATCGTTCTTACAAAGTTCCTGACTTATAGTAGTCCTCACATAGCTAGGTTTCGATCTCGGAGCCAGTTTGTTTCTCGAAGTTGACGAATTCGTGTGTGTTTAGGGTTTTTGAGAATATACCCATGGAATCTTGCCCTGCAACTGCTAAAGATTCATTGTTCTTAAGAAGATCCAGACCTATAGTAATTCTCTCATGGCCAGGTTTCTATCTCGGAGCCAGTTTGTTTCTCGAAGTTGACGAATTCGTGTGTGTTTAGGGGTTTTGAGAATACTTCCATGGAATCTTGCCCTGCAACTGCTAAAGATTCATCGTTTTTACGATGTTCCAGACTTATAGTAGTCCTCTCATGGCCAGGTTTCGATCTCGGAGCCAGTTTGTTTCTCAAAGTTGACGAATTCGTGTGTGTTTAGGGTTTTTGAGAATATTCCCATGGAATCTTGCCCTGCCACTACTGAAGATTCATCGTTCTTACGAATATCCAGACTTATAGTAGTCCTCCCATGGTCAGGTTTCGATCTCGGAGCCAGTTTGTTTCTCGAAGTTGACGAATTCGTGTGTGTTTAGGGTTTTTGAGAATATTCTTATGGAATCTTCCCCTGCAACTGCTAAAGTTTCATCTTTCTTACGAAGTTCCAGACTTAAAGTAGTCCTTTCATGGCCAGGTTTCGATCTCGGAGCCAGTTTGTTTCTCTAAGTTGACGAATTCGTGTGTGTTTAGGGTTTTTGAGAATATTCCCATGGAATCTTTACCTGCAAGTGCTAAAGATTCATCGTTCTTACAAAGATCCAAACCTATAGTAGTCCTCTCATGGCCAGGTTTCGATCTCGGAGCCAGTTTGTTTTTCGAAGTTGACGAATTCGTGTGTGTTTAGGGGTTTTGAGAATATTCCCATGGAATCTTGCCCTGCAACTGCTAAAGATTCATCGTTCTTACGAAGATCCAGACTTATAATAGTCCTCTCATGGACAGGTTTCGATCTCGGAGCCAGTTTGTTTCTCGAGGTTGACGAATTTGTGTGTGTTTAGGATTTTTGAGAATATTCCCATGGAATCTTGCCATGCAACTGCTAAAGATTCATCGTTCTTACGAAGTTCCAGACTTATAGTAGTCCTCTCATGGCCAGGATTCGATCTCGGAGCCAGTTTGTTTCTCGAAGTTGACGAATTCGTGTGTGTTTAGGGTTTATGACAATATTACGATGGAATCTTACCCGGAAACAGCTAAAGATTCATCGTTCTTACGAAGATCCCGACCTATAGTAGTCATCTCATGGCGAGGTTTCTATCTCGGAGCCATTTTGTTTCTCGAAGTTGACGAATTCATGTGTGTTTAGGATTTTTTAGAATATTCCCATGGAATCCTTGCCCTGCAACTGCTAAAGATTCATCGTTCTTACGAATTTCCTGACTTATAGTATTCCTCTCATAGCCAGGTTTCGATCTCGGAGCCAGTTTGTTTCTCGAAGTTGACGAATTTCGTGTGTGTTTAGGGTTTTTGAGAATATTCCCATGGAATCTTTCCCTGCAATTGCTAAAGATTCATTGTTCTTACGAAGATCCAGACATAAAGTAATCCTCTCATGGCCAGGTTTCGATCTCGGAGCCAGTTTGTTTCTCGAAGTTGACGAATTCGTGTGTGTTTAGAGGTTTTGAGAATATTTCCATGGAATCTTTCCCTGCAACTGCTAAAGATTCATCGTTTTTACGAAGTTCTAGATTTATAGTAGTCCTCTTATGGCCAGGTTTCGATCTCGGAGCCAGTTTGTTTCTCGAAGTTGACGAATTCGTGTGTGTTTAGGGTTTTTGAGATATTCCCATGGAATCTTGCCCTGCCACTGCTGAAGATTCATCGTTCTTACGAAGATCCAGACTTATAGTAGTCCTCTCATGGCCAGGTTTCAATCTCGGAGCCAGTTTGTTTCTCTAAGTTGACGAATTCGTGTGTGTTTAGGGTTTTTGAGAATATTCCTATGGATTCTTCCCCTGCAACTGCTAAAGATTCATCGTTCTTACGAAGTTCCAGACTTATAGTAGTCCTCTCATGGCCAGGATTCGATCTCGGAGCCAGTTTGTCTCTCGAAGTTGACGAATTCATGTGTGTTTAGGGTTTTTGAGGATATTTCAATGGAATCTTGCCCTGCAACTACTACAGATTCATCGTTCATACGAAGATCCAGACTTATAATAGTCCTCTCATGGCCAGGTTTCGATCTCGGAGCCAGTTTGTTTCTTGAATTTGACGAATTCGTGTGTGTTTGGGGTTTTTGAGAATATTCCCATGGAATCTTTACCTGCAAGTATTAAAGATTCATCGTTCTTACAAAGATCCAGACCTATAGTAGTCCTCTGATGGCCAGGTTTCGATCTCAGAGCCAGTTTGTTTGTCGAAGTTGACGAATTCGTGTGTGTTTTGGGTTTTTGGAATATTCCCATGGAATCTTGCCCTCCAACTGCTAAAGATTCATCGTTCTTAAGAAAATACAGACTTATAGTAGTCCTCTCATGGCTAGGTTTCGATCTCGGAGCCAGTTTGTTTCTCGAAGTTGACAAATTTGTGTGTGTTTAGGGTTTTTGAGAATATTCCCATGGAATCTTGCCCTGCAACTGCTAAAGATTCATCGTTCTTACGAAGTTCCTGACTTATAAAAGTCGTCTCATGGCCAGGTTTCGATCTCGGAGCCAGTTTGTTTCTCGAAGTTGACGAATTTGTGTGTGTTTAGGATTTTTGAGAATATTCCCATGGAATCTTGCCATGCAACTGCTAAAGATTCATCGTTCTTACGAAGTTCCATACTTATAGTAGTCCTCTCATGGCAAGGATTCGATCTCGGAGCCAGTTTGTTTCTCGAAGTTGACGAATTCGTGTGTGTTTAGGGTTTATGACAATATTCCGATGGAATCTTACCCGGAAACTGCTAAAGATTCATCGTTCTTATGAATATCCAGACCTATAGTAGTCATCTCATGGCGAGGTTTCGATCTCGGAGCCAGTTTCTTTCTCGAAGTTGACGAATTCATGTGTGTTTAAGATTTTTGAGAATATTCTCATGGAATCTTACCCTACAACTGCTAAAGATTTATCGTTCTTACAAAGTTCCTGACTTATAGTAGTCCTCTCATAGCTAGGTTTCGATCTCGGAGCCAGTTTGTTTCTCGAAGTTGACGAATTCGTGTGTGTTTAGGGTTTTTGAGAATATTCCCATGGAATCTTGCCCTGCAACTGCTAAAGATTCATTGTTCTTAAGAAGATCCAGACCTATAGTAATTCTCTCATGGCCAGGTTTCTATCTCGGAGCCAGTTTGTTTCTCGAAGTTGACGAATTCGTGTGTGTTTAGGGGTTTTGAGAATACTTCCATGGAATCTTGCCCTGCAACTGCTAAAGATTCATCGTTTTTACGATGTTCCAGACTTATAGTAGTCCTCTCATGGCCAGGTTTCGATCTCGGAGCCAGTTTGTTTCTCAAAGTTGACGAATTCGTGTGTGTTTAGGGTTTTTGAGAATATTCCCATGGAATCTTGCCCTGCCACTACTGAAGATTCATCGTTCTTACGAATATCCAGACTTATAGTAGTCCTCCCATGGTCAGGTTTCGATCTCGGAGCCAGTTTGTTTCTCGAAGTTGACGAATTCGTGTGTGTTTAGGGTTTTTGAGAATATTCTTATGGAATCTTCCCCTGCAACTGCTAAAGTTTCATCTTTCTTACGAAGTTCCAGACTTAAAGTAGTCCTTTCATGGCCAGGTTTCGATCTCGGAGCCAGTTTGTTTCTCTAAGTTGACGAATTCGTGTGTGTTTAGGGTTTTTGAGAATATTCCCATGGAATCTTTACCTGCAAGTGCTAAAGATTCATCGTTCTTACAAAGATCCAAACCTATAGTAGTCCTCTCATGGCCAGGTTTCGATCTCGGAGCCAGTTTGTTTTTCGAAGTTGACGAATTCGTGTGTGTTTAGGGGTTTTGAGAATATTCCCATGGAATCTTGCCCTGCAACTGCTAAAGATTCATCGTTCTTACGAAGATCCAGACTTATAATAGTCCTCTCATGGACAGGTTTCGATCTCGGAGCCAGTTTGTTTCTCGAGGTTGACGAATTTGTGTGTGTTTAGGATTTTTGAGAATATTCCCATGGAATCTTGCCATGCAACTGCTAAAGATTCATCGTTCTTACGAAGTTCCAGACTTATAGTAGTCCTCTCATGGCCAGGATTCGATCTCGGAGCCAGTTTGTTTCTCGAAGTTGACGAATTCGTGTGTGTTTAGGGTTTATGACAATATTACGATGGAATCTTACCCGGAAACAGCTAAAGATTCATCGTTCTTACGAAGATCCCGACCTATAGTAGTCATCTCATGGCGAGGTTTCTATCTCGGAGCCATTTTGTTTCTCGAAGTTGACGAATTCATGTGTGTTTAGGATTTTTTAGAATATTCCCATGGAATCCTTGCCCTGCAACTGCTAAAGATTCATCGTTCTTACGAATTTCCTGACTTATAGTATTCCTCTCATAGCCAGGTTTCGATCTCGGAGCCAGTTTGTTTCTCGAAGTTGACGAATTTCGTGTGTGTTTAGGGTTTTTGAGAATATTCCCATGGAATCTTTCCCTGCAATTGCTAAAGATTCATTGTTCTTACGAAGATCCAGACATAAAGTAATCCTCTCATGGCCAGGTTTCGATCTCGGAGCCAGTTTGTTTCTCGAAGTTGACGAATTCGTGTGTGTTTAGAGGTTTTGAGAATATTTCCATGGAATCTTTCCCTGCAACTGCTAAAGATTCATCGTTTTTACGAAGTTCTAGATTTATAGTAGTCCTCTTATGGCCAGGTTTCGATCTCGGAGCCAGTTTGTTTCTCGAAGTTGACGAATTCGTGTGTGTTTAGGGTTTTTGAGATATTCCCATGGAATCTTGCCCTGCCACTGCTGAAGATTCATCGTTCTTACGAAGATCCAGACTTATAGTAGTCCTCTCATGGCCAGGTTTCAATCTCGGAGCCAGTTTGTTTCTCTAAGTTGACGAATTCGTGTGTGTTTAGGGTTTTTGAGAATATTCCTATGGATTCTTCCCCTGCAACTGCTAAAGATTCATCGTTCTTACGAAGTTCCAGACTTATAGTAGTCCTCTCATGGCCAGGATTCGATCTCGGAGCCAGTTTGTCTCTCGAAGTTGACGAATTCATGTGTGTTTAGGGTTTTTGAGGATATTTCAATGGAATCTTGCCCTGCAACTACTACAGATTCATCGTTCATACGAAGATCCAGACTTATAATAGTCCTCTCATGGCCAGGTTTCGATCTCGGAGCCAGTTTGTTTCTTGAATTTGACGAATTCGTGTGTGTTTGGGGTTTTTGAGAATATTCCCATGGAATCTTTACCTGCAAGTATTAAAGATTCATCGTTCTTACAAAGATCCAGACCTATAGTAGTCCTCTGATGGCCAGGTTTCGATCTCAGAGCCAGTTTGTTTGTCGAAGTTGACGAATTCGTGTGTGTTTTGGGTTTTTGGAATATTCCCATGGAATCTTGCCCTCCAACTGCTAAAGATTCATCGTTCTTAAGAAAATACAGACTTATAGTAGTCCTCTCATGGCTAGGTTTCGATCTCGGAGCCAGTTTGTTTCTCGAAGTTGACGAATTTGTGTGTGTTTAGGGTTTTTGAGAATATTCCCATGGAATCTTGCCCTGCAACTGCTAAAGATTCATCGTTCTTACGAAGTTCCTGACTTATAAAAGTCGTCTCATGGCCAGGTTTCGATCTCGGAGCCAGTTTGTTTCTCGAAGTTGACGAATTTGTGTGTGTTTAGGATTTTTGAGAATATTCCCATGGAATCTTGCCATGCAACTGCTAAAGATTCATCGTTCTTACGAAGTTCCATACTTATAGTAGTCCTCTCATGGCAAGGATTCGATCTCGGAGCCAGTTTGTTTCTCGAAGTTGACGAATTCGTGTGTGTTTAGGGTTTATGACAATATTCCGATGGAATCTTACCCGGAAACTGCTAAAGATTCATCGTTCTTATGAATATCCAGACCTATAGTAGTCATCTCATGGCGAGGTTTCGATCTCGGAGCCAGTTTCTTTCTCGAAGTTGACGAATTCATGTGTGTTTAAGATTTTTGAGAATATTCTCATGGAATCTTACCCTACAACTGCTAAAGATTTATCGTTCTTACAAAGTTCCTGACTTATAGTAGTCCTCACATAGCTAGGTTTCGATCTCGGAGCCAGTTTGTTTCTCGAAGTTGACGAATTCGTGTGTGTTTAGGGTTTTTGAGAATATTCCCATGGAATCTTGCCCTGCAACTGCTAAAGATTCATTGTTCTTAAGAAGATCCAGACCTATAGTAATTCTCTCATGGCCAGGTTTCGATCTCGGAGCCAGTTTGTTTCTCGAAGTTGACGAATTCGTGTGTGTTTAGGGGTTTTGAGAATACTTCCATGGAATCTTGCCCTGCAACTGCTAAAGATTCATCGTTTTTACGAAGTTCTAGATTTATAGTAGTCCTCTCATGGCCAGGTTTCGATCTCGGAGCCAGTTTGTTTCTCGAAGTTGACGAATTCGTGTGTGTTTAGGGTTTTTGAGATATTCCCATGGAATCTTGCCCTGCCACTGCTGAAGATTCATCGTTCTTACGAAGATCCAGACTTATAGTAGTCCTCTCATGGCCAGGTTTCGATCTCGGAGCCAGTTTGTTTCTCTAAGTTGACGAATTCGTGTGTGTTTAGGGTTTTTGAGAATATTCCTATGGATTCTTCCCCTGCAACTGCTAAAGATTCATCGTTCTTACGAAGTTCCAGAATTATAGTAGTCCTTTCATGGCCAGGTTTCGATCTCGGAGCCAGTTTGTTTCTCTAAGTTGACGAATTCGTGTTTGTTTAGGGTTTTTGAGAATATTCCCATGGAATCTTTACCTGCAAGTGCTAAAGATTCATCGTTCTTATAAAGATCCAAACCTATAGTAGTCCTCTCATGGCCAGGTTTCGATCTCATAGCCAGTTTGTTTCTCGAAGTTGACGAATTCGTGTGTGTTTTGGGTTTTTGAGAATATTCCCATGGAATCTTTCCCTGCAACTGCTAAAGATTCATCGTTCTTACGAAGATCCAGACTCATAGTAGTCCTCTCATGGCAAGGTTTCGATCTCGGAGCCAGTTTGTTTCTCGAAGTTGACGAATTTGTGTGTGTTTAGGATTTTTGAGAATATTCCCATGGAATCTTTCCATGCAATTGCTAAAGATTCATTGTTCTTACGAAGTTCCAGACTTATAGTAGTCCTCTCATGGCCAGGATTCGATCTCGGAGCCAGTTTGTTTGTCGAAGTTGACGAATTCGTGTGTTTTTAGGGTTTATGACAATATTACGATGGAATCTTACCCGGAAACTGCTAAAGATTCATCGTTCTTACGAAGATCCAGAC
Source organism: Papaver somniferum (assembly GCF_003573695.1). NCBI lineage: Eukaryota > Viridiplantae > Streptophyta > Magnoliopsida > Ranunculales > Papaveraceae > Papaver > Papaver somniferum. The sequence continues at coordinate 94,733,645 of NC_039367.1, forward strand.
CTATAGTAGTCATCTCATGGCGAGGTTTCTATCTCGGATCCAGTTTGTTTCTCGAAGTTGACGAATTCATGTGTGTTTAGGATTTTTGAGAATATTCCCATGGAATCTTGCCCTGCAACTGCTAAAGATTCATCGTTCTTACGAAGTTCCTGACTTATAGTAGTCCTCTCATAGCTAGGTTTCGATCTCGGAGCCAGTTTGTTTCTCGAAGTTGACGAATTTCGTGTGTGTTTAGGGTTTTTGAGAATATTCCCATGGAATCTTGCCCTGCAACTGCTAAAGATTCATTGTTCTTACGAAGATCCAGACTTATAGTAGTCCTCTCATGGCCAGGTTTCGATCTTGGAGCCAGTTTGTTTCTCGAAGTTGACGAATTCCTATGTGTTTAGGGGTTTTGAGAATATTTTCATGGAATCTTTCCCTGCAACTGCTAAAGATTCATCGTTTTTACGAAGTTCCAGATTTATAGTAGTCCTCTCATGGCCAGGTTTCGATATCGAAGCCAGTTTGTTTCTCGAAGTTGACGAATTCGTGTGTATTTAGGGTTTTTGAGAATATTCCCATGGAATCTTGCCCTGCCACTGCTGAAGATTCATCGTTCTTACGAAGATCCAGACTTATAGTAGTTCTCTCATGGCCAGGTTTCGATCTCGGAGCCAGTTTGTTTCTCGAAGTTGACGAATTCGTGTGTGTTTAGGGTTTTTGAGAATATTCCCATGGAATCTTCCCCTGCAACTGCTAAAGATTCATCGTTCTTACGAAGTTCCAAACCTATAGTAGTCCTCTCATGGCCAGGTTTCGATCTCGGAGCCAGTTTGTTTCTCGAAGTTGACAAATTCGTGTGTGTTTTGGGTTTTCGAAATTATTCCCATGGAATCTTGCCCTGCAACTGCTAAAGATTCATCGTTCTTACGAAGATCCAGAATTATAGTAGTCCTCTCATGGCAAGGTTTCGATCTCGGAGCCAGTTTGTTTCTCGAAGTTGACGAATTTGTGTGTGTTTAGGATTTTTGAGAATATTCCCATGGAATCTTGCCATGCAACTGCTAAAGATTCATCGTTCTTACGAAGTTCCAGACTTATAGTAGTCCTCTCATGGCCAGGATTCGATCTCGGAGCCAGTTTGTTTCTCGAAATTGACGAATTCGTGTGTGTTTAGGGTTTATGACAATATTACGATGGAATCTTACCCGGGAACTGCTAAAGATTCATCGTTCTTACGAAGATCCAGACCTATAGTAGTCATCTCATGGCGAGGTTTCTATCTCGGAGCCAGTTTGTTTCTCGAAGTTGACGAATTCATGTGTGTTTAGGATTTTTGAGAATATTCCCATGGAATCTTATCCGGAAACTGCTAAAGATTCATCGTTCTTACGAAGATCCAGACCTATAGTAGTCATCTCATGGCGAGGTTTCGATCTCTGAGCCAGTTTTTTTTCTCGAAGTTGACGAATTCATGTGTGTTTAGGATTTTTGAGAATATTCCCATGGAATCTTGCC
>NC_039367.1:96246574-96268033 GCF_003573695.1 Papaver somniferum
AAAAAAAAAAAAAAAAAAAAATTTACTTGCTCCCAAATTCAAAAACCAAATTTTATTCTGCTCCCACATTAAAAACCAAAATTTTTCTTTTTCCCATTAAAACCAAATTTTTCCCAACAAAACCAAATTTTTCCAAAAAGTCCAACCCCTTAAAAACCAAATTTTGAGCTTTGTAAACTCTTTACTTAGCCTTTGAGCCCAATCATGTATAGATCTTTTTCTACAGTTGGGGAATACAACGAATCCCTTAGAGAACTTGCGTATGGACAAACTTCACGTTATGAACCTCCCACAGACCATGATGTCAATAGTTATAGGAATTATTATGGACATTTTCAAAGTCCCGAGCCGCAATACATGAACCCTAATGACTATTCATACATGCATCATTTATCGCAACGTGAAAATGAACATTTTGCTAGTGCCTCACTCACACAATCATCTCTGATGGATCAATTAGAAGCTCGAATCGCAGCTTTAGAAATGCAATCACATGAGGAATCTGTCACATCTAATTTTCTTAGGCAACCTGAAATCTATGCATGTCCCGCATGTGGTAGTTTAGACCACCCTGTTGAGCATTGTCATATTTTGCATAATTTTAGGCCATCAAGAGAAAATCCAATGTATGAAATGCCCATGAATTGTGAGAATGGGAGTCATTGGGACCATAATCAATCCTTTGAGGGTTGCGATCAATATTTTGTAGACCCTAATGACCATGCATACATGTACCATTCACCACAATTTGAACATGAAGAATTTTGTACTCCCATGAATTTAGACTCCACCACAGAAGCTTTAAGACTTAGTGAGCAAAACTTCGATAGATCTACATCACGAATTCAGGCATATTTAGATCAGATTTTGCTTCACCTACAAAAGGAGGAAATTCATGAGGAAATGTATGTTGTCCCTAATGAAGTGTCTAGTCCCATTCATGTAAATGATGTTGAATATGAACCTAATTTAGAGGAACATGAATCGACTAATGACACCACCACTGTTAATGAGGACCAATATGCATGCTACCATGATGATGATTATGATGATTATGATGATATGTTAGAAGAACATGAAAATATTGTGGAACCTGTTGGTTCAATAACATATGGCTTCTCGCCCTCGACCTTCATGAATGTTGTTTTTTCTAATACTCATTTTAATTCATATGATTTTGATATTGACATGGGATTCGTACAATTATTCTGTGAAGATGAGCATGACATAGGAATAGTTGAATATTCTGTAGACACTAATGTTATTATGCATGAAAATATAATTGATGTGTCTGATTCTCCACCTAGGTCACATTGTGATATTTCTCCTGATTTGCCGATGCATGAGAATAAATCTGTTGATGATGTTGATTCTGATTGTGGGCTTGCTAATTTATTTGATGAATGTGAGCATGTTGTGACACTTGTAGAAGACTTAGGAGATATTGATTTGATTAATAATGATGTGCCTATCGTCCTGCCTGAGTCACAATCTAATGGCCTTCCACCCAACCTAGATTTGGTTTGTACCGATATTGTCAAACCAACTTTTCTGAAAATTCCTAATCTAGGATTGGAACTGTATGCTTCCCAAGTCCTTTTGGACTATTTTGCATCTAAGTATAATATCTTTGAGGAGCCACAGTTGGAATTAGCATGTTTGCCCGTCCCTAGCAAAGTTCATTTCGAGCTAGACCTTGTGCATGATGAACCCCCAAAACTGCGAGATTTTGTTTCCAAAATTTTATCCGTTGAAAAATCCAGGTTTGGGGGTAGCTCATTTTGTTTCACAGCTTCACTTGCATGCCTATCATATTATTATTGTGTGAAGTTGTTGAAACCGCTACACTTTGTCTTTTGGGTTGATCCTCAACTCTTTAGATTGTTAGTGTATGGTGAATTTTTGTATATAATCCAGTAGATAAAATTTCTTAAAAACCCTTTTGTTCCTTTTGTATATATTTTGCTAATCCAATATGATCTCGGCTGAAATATGTTGGATTTTTTTTGCCTTGAATAACGGAGTTTTAATTCTGCTTTCGCCGAAATCGGGTATTCTCTCTCCTTTTACTCTACTCAGCATGTCCCTTTCCATATGTTGCATTTTAATTCTTTCCATATTTTGAAACATTGAGGACAATGTTTAGTTTAGGTTTGGGGGTATAGAGTAGATACCATGATAATTTGCCATAATTGAAAACGAACTCCTTCTTCTTTTTGAAAAAATTGAAAAATTCAAAAAAAAATTAAAAATGAAAAATCATAAAAATGGAGCTCATTTACCTTGAAATGTTGACTCTTGTGCAAATATGTATTTTTATTAGGAGTCTTAGTCTAGATATTTAGGCACCCTGATTCTAGCACAATTCACATTGTGATAAGAAATTTGCACGCGCACGATCTACCAATACATGTATGGCCTCGATCTTCAAGGTGTTTGATAGGAAGTTACGATTGCCAATCACTTTAGAATACTGAACGAAACTTGACTAGCTTGTTCTTTGGTTGGTTGGGATAGAAGGTGGAGGTTACATTAAGAAAGACAACCATCGAATTTAACTGGGTGCATCAAAAAGGGCTACCTCTTGCAAAGTGTCATGTAATTTTTGTTTCTTTTTGTTCTGTATCAAAAGTGTTTCCTTGTTCTAAAAAAAAAAAAAAAAAAAAAAAAAAAAAAAAAAAAAAAAAAAAAAAAAAAAAAAAAAAAAAAAAAAAAAAAAAAAAAAAAAAAAAAAAAAAAAAAAAAAAAAAAAAAAAAAAAAAAAAAAAAAAAAATTCAAGTATTTATCAATTCCATCATCTCTTGTTCCAAAAATAAAAGAGAATAGTCAATGTAAATAAGAGTCATGTAAATAGTCATCTTTTGTGTTTTTGTGTTGTAAGCAAGGAGGGTGTATGCCATTGATGTACAACGCGAGTAATTGTGAAATACCTCCAACTCATTCACAATTCTCGTAAAGTCCGGACAGCTAGCTAGATTTCGACCTCAGTTCTTAGCCTGAGAAACTATCTCTTGGTGATTAGTAGTCATGACTTCAGATCTTTCTTTACACATGTGTAGATACACTTTACACTCTTATCACATGTCCTTATTTGTTATCAGTGCTAGGATTGTGCCTTCGATAGCTAGATTGACATCTCCATTTTGCTGTGAGCTTAACTGTTTTGCACATGTCACGTTTGATGGAATATGAGCTTATATTTTGACCTAGAACTTTGTAGGTACGTTCTAAGCAAACCTTCACGAGACTTCAACTCGTCCACTAGGGACACTTAGTGGTTTAAAAGGCTTAGTGCATACGCTAAATGCATTCGAGAGACCAGCGACAGTGGTATAGTTAGGATTTCCGTAGTTTTGTTTTACTTGAGGACAAGTAAAATTCAGGTTTGGGGGTATTTGATGAGTGCCAAATATTGTATATATTTATCCCTTTTTGTTGGCATTTTAACTCATCTTTTGTGCATTAATTCTACATTTTATCCCATATTCTGTATTTTCATTGTTTTCAAGAATAAATATTTTTATTAATTAATTTTGCATTTTTAGGTAATAAATAAAGTTCGGATGAGTCGCGGAGCGAAAAGAGCAGAAAAGTAGTGAAAAGCCGGGAGAAATTACGCAAGGAAGCCGCGAAGAATGGTGCGCACAACCTCATTTTCTACACACAAAAGCGCCTCCGTTCTCAGCCATCAGATCAGTTCTCAGGAGCATCCGACGGTCGCTCCTTCATAGATCATCAAAATCGGAAGTCTCTGCCAAGCACCACAGCGCTGAAATTCCAAGCCTTCAGATTAGATGGTAGTTGAATCCAACGGTCGTTCCTATGCCTGTTCATCAAATCCCGATGATTCCGCCTTACACTACAGTACCTAACTCCATCTGGTGCCGTTAACTTCGTTGCACCTCAGAATCCGACGGTCGATTCACACATCCTTCCATCTATCCGTTCGATTCCACTCAGATCCAATGATCCAACATCTCAGCTCGCCAAACATCAAAGTTTGATGAACCCGCTCAACACCCTAAGCATCAAACCCATCGACCCAAAACAAACACCCACCTTCTTCTTCCCCAAAACTCATTTCCCCCAAATTTCTTCTCTTCCCCCGACCATGGCAGACCCTGCCATGTCTGCTCCGCCGTCTCCATCTCCACCACGACCACAAGGACGCCACCACCATCACCTACCTCTTCCCTAGTCGTGTCTGTCTTGTTCTTAGCATTAATTTTTGATGCTACCAAGAAGACAAACATAGCTAGGGTTTCACAGTGGAGAGAAGAAGGAAATTGGAGCAGCGTTCGAGTAAAGGATTAGCAGAGGAGGAGAAGTACAAGCATGGGTCGAGGCTATTTGCATCAGAGAGTGAGTTTAATTTCCAATTTAAAAATTAGGGTTTCCAATTTAGGGTTTCTGAAAATTTGGATATTTTGTAAGCTATAAAAGGGAAGTGATGTGAGATGTAAAAACTGTTCTTGGACTAGCCAAGTTTCCACCCAATTTGGGTTAGCCTAATTTCAATTGTTCTTGCACTGTTAATTGTCCTGTTAAATTTCAGTTTCAACTGTTAGTTGCATTTTCACCCTTAGTTGCATTTGTTGTCATGTTAGTTTTGAGCCCAATCATGTATAGATCTTTTTCTACAGTTGGGGAATACAACAAATCCCTTAGAGAACTTGCGTGTGGACAAACTTCACGTTATGCACCTCCCATAGACCATGATGTCAATAGTCATAGGAATTATTATGGACATTTTCAAAGTCCCGAGCCGCAATACATGAACCCTAATGACTATTCATACATGCATCATTCGCCACAACGTGAAAATGAACATTTTGCTAGTGCCTCACTCACACAATCATCACTGATCGATCAATTAGAAGCTCGAATCGCAGCTTTAGAAATGCAATCACATGAGGAATCTGTCACATCTAATTTTCTTAGGCAACCTAAAATCTATGCATGTCCTGCATGTGGTAGTTTAGACCACCCTGTTGAGAATTGTCATATTTTGCATAATTTTAGGCAATCTAGAGAAAATCCAAGGTATGAAATGCCCATGAATTGTGAGAATGGTAGTCATTGGGACCATAATCAATCCTTTGAGGGTTGCGATCAATATTTTGTAAACCCTAATGACCATGCACACATGTACCATTCACCACAATTTGAACATGAAGAATTTTGTACTCCCATGAATTTAGACTCCACCACTGAAGCTTTAAGACTCAGTAAGCAAAACTTTGATAGATCTACATCACGAATTCATGCATATTTAGATCAGATTTTGCTTCACCTACAAAAGGAGGAAATTCATGAGGAAATGTATGTTGTCCCTAATGAAGTGTCTAGTCCCATTCATGTAAATGATGTTGAATATGAACCTAATTTAGAGGAACATGAATCGACTAATGACACCACCACTGTTAATGAGGACCAATATGCATGCTACCATGATGATGATTATGATGATTATGATGATATGTTAGAAGAACATGAAAATATTGTGGAACCTGTTGGTTCAATAACATATGGCTTCTCGCCCTTGACCTTCATGAATGTTGTTTTTTCTAATACTCATTGTAATTCATATGATTTTGATATTGACATGGGATTCGTACAATTATTCTGTGAAGATGAGCATGACATAGGAATAGTTGAATCTTATGTAGACACTAATGCTAATATGCATGAAAATATATTTGATGTGTCTGATTCTCTACCTAGGTCACATTGTGATATTTCTCCTGATTTTCCGATGCATGAGAATAAATTTGTTGATGATGTTGATGACTCTGATTGTGATCTTGCCAATTTGTTTGATGATTGTGAGAATGTTGTGACACGTGTAGAAGACTTAGGAGATGTTGATGTGATTAGTAATGATGTGCCTATCGTCCTACATAAGTCACAATCTGATGGCCTTCCACCCAACCTAGATTTGGTTTGTACCCATATTGTCAAACCGACTTTTCTGAGAGTCCCTAATCTAGGTTTGGAACTGTGTGCTTCCCAAGTCCTCTTGGACTATTTTGCTTCTAAGTATAATACATCTGAGGAACCACAGTTGGAATTAGCATGTTTGCCCGTCCCTAGCACAGTTCATTTCGAGCTAGACCTTTTGCATGATGAACCCCCGAAACTGCGCGATTTTGTTTTCAAAATTATATCTTCTGTAAAATCCAGGTTTGGGGGTAGCTCATTTTGTTTCACAGTTTCACTTGCGTTTCTATCATATTATTATTGTGTGAAGCTGTTGAAATGTCTACACTTCGTCTTTTGGGTTGATCCTCAACTCTTTAGATTGTTAGTGTATGGTGATTTTTTTGTATATAATCCAGTAGATAAAAATTTTAAAAATCCTTTTGTTCCTTTTGTATATATTTTGCTAATCCAATATGATCTCGGCTGAAATATGTTGGATTTTTGCCTTAAATAACGGAGTTTTAATTCTGCTTTCGCCGAAATCGGGTATTCTCTCTCCTTTTACTCTACTCAGCATGTCCCTTTCCATATGTTGCATTTTAATTCTTTCCATATTTTGAAACATTGAGGACAATGTTTAGTTTAGGTTTGGGGGTATAGAGTAGATACCACGATAATATGCTATAATTGAAAACGAACTCCTTCTTCTTTTTGAAAAAATTGAAAAATTCCAAAAAAATTAAAAAAAATCAAAATTCAATAAAAAATTAAAAAAATGAAAAATCATAAAAAATGGAGCTCATTTACCTTGAAATGTTGACTCTTGTGCAAATATGTATTTTTATTAGGAGTCTTAGTCTAGATATTTAGGCACCCTGATTCTAGCACAATTCACATAGTGATAAGAAATTTGCACGCGCACGATCTACCAATACATGTATGGCCTCTATCTTCAAGGTGTTGGATAGGAAGTTACGATTGCCAATCACTTTAGAATACTGAACGAAACTTGACTAGCTTGTTCTTTGGTTGGTTGGGATAGAAGATGGAGGTTACATTAAGAAAAACAACCATCGAATTTAACTGGGTGCATCAAAAAGGGCTACCTCTTGCAAAGTGTCATGTAATTTTTTGTTTCCTTTTGTACATGTATCAAAAGTGTTTCCAGTCAAAAAAAAAAAAAAAAAAAAAAAAAATCGATGTATATATTCAGAAAAAAATATCAGAAAAATACAAAAAAATCAAGTATTGTTCAATTCCATCCTCTCTTGTTCCACAAATAAAAGAGAGTAGTCAATGTAAATAAGAGTCATGTAAATAGTCATCTTTTGTTGTTTCGTTGTAATAAGCAAGGAGGGTGTATGCCATTGATGTACAACGCGAGAAATTGTGAAATACCTCCAACTCATTCACAATTCTCGTAAAGTCCGGACAGCTAGCTAGATTTCGACCTCAGTTCTTAGCCTGAGAAACTATCTCTTGGTGATTAGTAGTCATGACTTCAGATCTTTCTTTACACATGTGTAGATACACTTTACACTCTTATCACATGTCCTTATTTGTTATCAGTGCTAGGATTGTGCCTTCGATAGCTAGATTGACATCTCCATTTTGCTGTGAGCTTAAATGTTTTGCACATGTCACGTTTGATGGAACCTGAGCTTATATTTTGTCCTTAGGTTTTGTAGGCACACCTCTGGTAAACCTTCACGAGACTTCAACTCGTCCACTAGGGACACTTAGTGGTTTAAAAGGCTTAGTGCATACGCTAAATGCATTCGAGAGACCAGCGACAGTGGTATAGTTAGGATTTCCTTAGTTTTGTTTTACTTGAGGACAAGTAAAATTCAGGTTTGGGGGTATTTGATGAGTGCCAAATATTGTATATATTTATCCCTTTTTGTTGGCATTTTAACTCATCTTTTATGCATTAATTCCACATTTTATCCCATATTCTGTATTTTCATTGTTTTCAAGAATAAATATTTTTATTAATTAATTTTGCATTTTTAGGTAATAAATAAAGTTCGGATGAGTCGCGGAGCGAAAAGAGCAGAAAAGTAGTGAAAAGTCGGGAGAAATTACGCAAGGAAGCCGCGAAGAATGGTGCGCACAACCTCATTTTCTACACACAAAAGCGCCTCCGTTCTCAGCCATCAGATCAGTTCTCAGAAGCATCCAACGGTCGCTCCTTCATAGAGCATCAAAATCTGATGTCTCTGCCGAGCACCACAGCGCTGAAATTCCAAGCCTTCAGATTAGATGGTAGTTGAATCCAACGGTCGCTCCCTTGCTGTGCATCGAAGTTTGATATCTCCGCCTTACACTACAGTACCTAACTCCATCAAGTACCGTTCATTTTGTTGTATCATATAATCCAACGGTCGCTCATCGCTTGCCTCCGCATCACCGTCCGATCTACCTACCATCTTGGCATCTCGCAGCTCAGAGTCACAGAACATCAAGACTCGATGCAGCCGCCTCACACCCTATCACCCGAGCCCATCCCCCTAACCAAACTCACCCCCTTCTCTCCCAACCAGTCGAGCCACTTTCTTCTCCACCTTACCCCTCTGCAGAACCATCTCCCTGCAGCCATGTCCACCACCTTCTCCACCTCTGCCACCAACTCCACTGCCACCACCACACCTCCACCATCATACACACTCGACCCATCACCTACATCACGTTCTAATCTCTATCAAACAACTAATTTCGCCTATTCTCTCACCACTGAACCCTAAGAGTGAGTTGGTGAAATTAGTTGATGATATAGATCAATTGGAGGTATGGGGAGCAAGAGAAGATGACAAGGAAGATTGGGTCGAAGCTATTGAGTGCTATCAGTGATTAGGTAAAACCTAATTTCAATTTTCACCAAACCCTAGTTCACTGTTTTGGGGGAAAAAGATATTGTGTATAAATTAGGTTGATTGGTGTGTAATAGAGACATGCTTGGAGTAGCCAACATCCAGGACTTTCATGTCCTGTTAATTTTCAGTTTCAACTGTTAATTTCTTGCCATTGTTAATGTTGCTTTGTTACTCTCTTGTTACTGTTAAATGTGCTTAGGTTATTCACTGTTAATGTTAAAGTGTTAAGTATCATGTTAGGTTAAATTAATTCCTGTTAGTATTTCAGTTGTGTTCATTGTTAGTTCAGTTAGTTATGATCATGTTAATTGTTCTTGTAGTGCTTAAATGTCATAGGACTGATAATATCTACTTGAGTGAATGCATCTGTGATCAGTTGTGCTGTAAGAAGACAACTGATTCTAGGGGTGAAAGAATGATGGTAGCTAAGAATTCAGTCAATTTGAAGGGCTGTGTTTAACTGTCTTAGGGTGATAGATAGCTTCTTGAACAACAAGCCTGTGATCAGCTGTGCTGTAAGAAGACAGCTGATGCTAGGGGCAAGTGAGTAAAGATTAGCCAAGAAATCATCCATTATGATCCTCCCTGTAATGAAACAAGAACAATGATTTGAGTAGGTACTGCCTTAGCTTAACCATATCCCCTGCCTTAGGCTAATTGCCTTTGTGTCATTTTCACCTTGCTCCTTTGTGTTTTGTTCACTGTTTAGTTTTCATTTGCTTTGTTCCATTGTTTTTGTTCTGTATTGCCTTTGTTTGCTGCTTTCTTTCCTTCCCTAGCAGCTGCTGCTGCTGCCACTTCCATTTCTCTGCTGCAGCTGCTGTTGCTTTTGCTCTGCAGTTGCTGTTGCTCTTATTTTTGCCTCTGCCAAGCTGCTGCTGCTGTGCAGCATTTGTGCTGTTGCTGCAACTCTGTTGCATTTCTCTTCCACTGCAGTTGTCTGCAGCTGCTGCTCTCTTGTGCTGCTGCCACTGCCAAGCTGCAGCTCCACTTTGCTGCCACTTCTTTTGCTGTGCAGCTCTTGCTCCTGCCAAGCTGCTGCCACTTCTTCTCCTGCTGCAGCTCCACTCTGCTGCCACTTCTTCTACTGTGCAGTCTTGCCACTGCTGCTTCCTTTCCAAGGCCAAGCCAAAGACTGCTGCTTCAACTGAGCCCAAATTCACTTCAGTGAAGCCTAAGGCCCAATCCTCAGTAACCAAGCCCAGTTTCTAAAACCAAAAGCCCAGAGCACAAATTGGGCTCATCAGAAGACCAAAACCAAAGCCCAATTTCATTAAGGCCAAAGCCTAGTGTATTGATAGGTTAGAGCTAAAGCCCAATTCAATTAATTGTGGGCTTAACCCAAAAACCTGAACTCATTGTAAGGCCAAAGCCCAATTTACACTTCAAAGAATAACTGAGCCCAAGGCTCAGTTCAATTCAAAAGCCCAAGACCTAAAGTATTTCATTGTTAAAAACAAACCCATTAAGCCCAATAGTTCCAAAGGGGTATTCAAAGCCCAATAGCAAACTAGGAACCCAATTAGCTAAAACACTTCCGAAACACACCCGATCTCTGTGGATCGACCCGTACTTGCACGAGCTACAACCGACGACCGTGCACTTGCGGTATTACTGTAGGCCCGTTTTCATCGCATAATTTACACACCTTTCCGGACCTGCCAGCGCGCCTGAGAATTTCTAAGCGTGGGTTTCATAATGGGAAGAATCTGTAAAACGGATCTCCGTGTAGTTTTCACATAAATAGATACCCATAATTACAGTTTGCTTCAAAAAACATAATTACTTGAGAAACAAAAATAACTATATATCCTTCCTTCATGCCTTGTAAGTGAGAAGTAGGAGTTTGTAACCAAGGAATTCGATTACAAAAAGAAACCTACCAAAACTTGAATAATTATAAGAGGGAAAGCGAACTTTTTGACCCGATAATCACTCTTTCCATTTACATGCCAAACATCCTCAGCAAGAATACAAAACTCCTTTTCTCAATAATCGTATCAGGGACTGCATTGTGCATACACCTGGTTAATAATGGCGATACTTGCTTTCTTCGTCTTTGATGCAAACTTTTTCAATATTTATTTAAAACAACGAACAATCAACCAATATTAGACCAAGTTGCGCGAAGTAATCCTAAATTTTTTCCATCGATTAATTGACTCTTGAATTATTTTCATCGAGGAAAGTGGCCCTTGTTAGTTTTTTAGCGTTTTTCTTCGGAAGTAATAGAGAGAGGGAAAGAGAGAAAACAACGTCAGCCATCTTTAAATTACTCTTACTTACCCATGCATATGGATCATATAACAGCATCCTGCAAGAACTATACCTGTAAGAGTTCATTGAAAATTTTCACTTGTCTTTGCAGATGTCTCAATGAACAGATGGAGAACATTATGTTCTTCTAAGCATAGTGGGGCATTTTTCATCATTAAACAATCCAAACAGATATTTGCGTCAAATCATGATATTGTATCTAATATATACACGATGGTACTGTTCTTTTTAAACCAATTCAAAAGCCATATTTAATGCAAGTAAGGAAACCCAAGTGATATTTCTAATTTCTAAGAGGAACATAACATACTTGAATTGGTACCTGAATTTTCTCCTGAAGATGTGATGTGTTGCCTACCAAGGACACAACAGTGTCATGTCTGCTATTTTTCTGTAGCTGATGTTAAATAAGGAACTCCTTATGTTTTACACCACGTATTTGCTTTTCGTCTTTGCAATGGATGATTCTGCGAGTGAAAGGGACTGCCATTTTAAAAGAGCAAAAACTAAAAGCCAAAAGAAAACGTGTTTCCGAATTTGGGGTAAGAAAAGAATCTGAAGGAGCTGAAATTTGAAGTTATTACCTCTTCGATCATTGATGACTTTAAATGTCCGTGTTTGAGAGAATCAGCGCTTCAAAAGAGCTTGTGCATGAAATTTCATTCCAAAGTTTCATCTTTTTCTTCTACCACCTACTTCTGGAATTCCATCAATTCATTCGATTTTTATCACAACAAAACAATTCTACCACCTACTTCTGGAATTCCATCAATTCATTCGATTTTTATCACAACAAAACAACTCATTGACGTAGTACTTTCCTTATGGAAGTGAAGAAGAACTGATCTTTTTAATTGGATGGTATCAGTTTGATCGTTTAGTGTGTGTGCGGCAAACATATTTATGTACCATGAAGAGTCGCGTTATGCATCATGAAGAGTCGTATACTCTGGAAACTGACAGTTATATATGGTTGAGTCTCTTGTTAAGGCATACAAACCGTGTGACACATAGCACACGGTTTCCCTTTAGAGTTTGTGTTATGTTAGGAAAGTGTCTTTATTTAGAGTTTGATTTTATTAGGTTAGTACTTTGAGTGATCTTCAAGTTTGTGAACAATATAAATAGGCTGTTAAGCCATGAGAATCAATATACAGAATTATTATCAATGTAGACGTTTTATTAACTTGGTATCAGACCGTTCGATCCGGACCTGTTGCCCACCTCGTTTTCTTTTTTAACCGGCGGCGGTAGCGTTCAATGCTACCGTCCGCTGGATATTTTCTCCGCTGCAATATGATTAGTTTTTCTTATTAGATTTTTTATTTTTTAGGTTTATCATCTACAAAACCTTGCCTTCCCTGTTCTTCTCGTTGAAGTTTTCCAGTCCTTTTACATGCCAAAGTACTCTATCTCAAGCTCCGTGACCTTCTTAACTTCGACTTCTTCCCCCTAATTCTTAGCAACACCTAACTTCATCGTCAACGGCAGCATCCGCATATACTCTTATCTCGTTCAATCTTCCATGGATCAGTAGCATATCCATCCAAACTCTATTACTGCTAGCAACAGCGTCACGGTATCATTACTAGTCACCCGCATCATCTTCCTGTTCTTCCATGCTCGTTTACATCATTACTGCCACCTTCATCTTCTCTTCCGAACACAGACCCATCACTAGCTTGAGCTGCGATCAACAATGACAGCAATCACAGTCGAGTCCATCTTATCTTCACTATCTTCATCAACGTCAGCAAGCCATTATCGTCATAACTTCCCTGTCTTGGCTCATTTAGAGCTCTTCTCAATCATCATACGCTGCAATGGAAGCAGCAACATTACTTCCTCTCTTCAATCCTTGTTTTGTCTTCAAACTCTCGCTGCCAGAACTGAACTACATCTCCATTGGCTGGAGCTATCCATCATCTGCAGTATCTCAGCTCCGGACCCTCTTCTTTCTCTGCCCAGCACTAATCTCATTCCCTCGGACTTCATCACCGCTGACCTCAACAGCATCATCTCACTGTCTTCATATTCTCCGGACACTGATCAACTCCGTGACCATCTCCCATCTGTTATAACCCTCCGTCCATCCACCAGTCACTGCCAAAGTCGATCAATAACAACATCTCCACCTTTCATTACACTGCCGAACCCCATCCATCATTCAACCTCCTTCATTCCCTTATCACCTCAGTTCCCGGCTCGAGTACCTTCTTAACCATCGTAGAACAAAGATTGTCTCATCTTCTGGAGCTATCATCCCAGCAAACTATCTCACCGGAAATAACCACCACCAACTCTGCTCGTACTCCATCTCTTTCTGCGGTTATCAACTCATCAATCCAATACCCTTCTCTGCATTATGGTCCTCTGCATCAGTTGCCATCACCGATACGAGCAACACATCTTCTGCTGTTATTTCTAATCTTCTGTTTCCAACACATCTCGTCGTCCTCCACTCCTATCACGTCTTCTGTTTCCTCTACAGTACCCAACTTCTTTAATTAATCTCATCTGTTCTCTCTTCCACCACCATAAACGTCTTACTGTTCTTTGTTCCCAACTACCGAACCAAGCCCACCAAATCCTCTAAGCCCATCCATTAAACAAAGCCCACCAGTTTCCGAAACGTAAGTCATTCCTATAGCCATTAGTCCAAGCCTAGCATACACGTCTGTGAGTTTTCTAACAAACCCTTAATTTCCCATCTTACTACTATCCCGTTCACTACCTTTTCTTCCTTAATTTTCTTTGCACTATCAGCGGCTCCCCCCAAACAAAGCCCATCTTTTCTGTCTTACTCTAATCTTTCCGACCACCACATTATACCGGCCACTCCATCTTAAACGTCAAAACCCCACTTTCCAAGTCCCCGAGCCCGACAGCCACTTAGGCCTAACCAACACCCATCATATCCATTCTTTGTCAACTTTTATTCTCTTTTCTCTTATTGGTGATTCTTATATGATCCATCAACGGTTATGTTATTTTCGCTTGGCGGTTCTCCGAATCGGTATTCTTTTTAATGGTGACGCGCTTCTTATTATACTTCTCGGGTGTTTATTGGCACCGCACTTCATCAACAACTTTCATGGCCAATCTCATGCGGTTTTTCCAATCCCCATGAGATTGAGGGAGGGTGTTAAGGCATACAAACCGTGTGACACATAGCACACGGTTTCCCTTTAGAGTTTGTGTTATGTTAGGAAAGTGTCTTTATTTAGAATTTGATTTTATTAGGTTAGTACTTTGAGTGATCTTCAAGTTTGTGAACAATATAAATAGGTTGTTAAGCCATGAGAATAAATATACAGAATTATCATCAATGTAGACGTTTTATGCTTCTGCGTTTATGCTCTTCTCTCTCTCTTGATCGATCTTTAACTTCTCTTCATATATATACTATTAGGTAATAATGAATCCGTGACGAAAAGACGTATGGTCGTATCCTTTTGTGGATTTAATTGCTGACAATGCTGCTCACGTGGCGTTCTATATTTTAAGAAAACTTAACATCGAATTTGGTTGCGACACATCAGCGGCAACATTCTCCTTTATATAAATAAGTATAGATATATTTTTTTTATTTTTATTTTTATTTTATTTTTTGACAACAAGCAAGACGTTTTATTGATTATGATAAGCTAGTACAAGCATAATCAGCTTCAGGAGCTGTTCTGAAATCCGATGGAAAAACAAACCACAACACTCTGGCAAAGTTATTTTTTCTTACATACTCAGCCATTTTATCAGCAACTTTATTACAAGATCTATGTGCATACAGACTGACCAATAAGGATATTGATCTGACAAACTTACACACCTATTAATTATACATTCATCCTGTCAGGGAGGATCTAGCTTCTGGGTTTTAAGGAGATTCACTACCTGCTTGTTATCATTTTCAAACATAACCTTCTTCTATTGACAATTATGTGCCCATTGCTTAGCGTGTAAGAATCCCCATACTTCTGCTTGAGTTATATTTCTGGCATGTTGGAAGAGTCCCATGGCTTCCACGAATCGCTCTGCATGATCTCTAATTAGAATGGCAATTCCCGCAATTGTACAGTTAGGCAACATAGAAGCATCAATATTAATTTTAAAATAACCCTCTGGTGGCGGTTGCCAACGAGGAAATATAGTAGCTTGTCTCTGCAAATCAGCATTAGTGGTAACAAGTTTAAAATGAAGATGCTGCCACTGAAAATATTGTTCTATATGCTTGGTTATGCTAAGTGCATTTGGGTTAGTATGTTCGAAGAAACTCTGACATCTAGGTTTCCATAAAGCCCACATGATGTATGCAATGCAATATATTGTTTCATGGTGCTTGAACTGGATGCTACTTTTTTTATCTGCCCATTTACAAATCCAGTCTTGAATCGTATTGAACCCATTGGTGATGTTGACCAAGTGTGGAGAAAATGCACCCCAAACTGCCGAGCAACCAAGCATTGCAGAAATAAATGAGTTGTAGTCTCTGGAGCTTGATGGCACAATGGACAAAGTTGATCTTGTTGAGAGCGAACTTTGAAAATTCTCGTTCTAATCGGAAGGATGTTATGAAGCAACTTCCAAAGAAAATGTACCAGTTTATATGGGATCTTTAATTTCCATAGTTGCAGCCAAACTGTGGATGTAATTTGCATATGTTATGGTTGATTATGCTGGGACTCCGTAACCAGATGGTTATAAGCTGATTTGGTGGTGAAATGTCCAGTGGAGGTTAGAGGCCAGACAAGCTTGTATTTTCTCGTCATCTCCAGTGGGACTGTGAGAATTTGTTGTACCTGGTCAGGAGTAAACAGTTGATGGAGAAGCTCCACTTTCCAAGATTGGTTATCTGATCTATAAGCTCGGAAACATATTGGTAATCACTCAAATTCAGTTTTTCTGGTTGTAATAATGGGTCGCCTGATGATAAATATTTTTTTGAATGATGTTGTAGTAATGAGGTCAAATTCTCGGACTTGTGATGATTAAATTTAAAGATTTAATAAAATTATATACAAAAATATTAACAAAGTGGGCGAGAGGTAACCAAGACACTAGATTCCATTATGACGCAAAATTGAATGATACATATTTCAAAACCCTAATTATCTTTTAAGACTCTTATTTCCTAATTCACAAATAATCTGGAAAATTCTCAAAAATTAATTGTATCCCCTAAGCATAGATTATCTAAACAAAGCATAACCTATCTAATTGAATCACAACTAATGAAGAAATTTTTTGCAAACAATTAAAAACTCTGCAAAAGCAGTGATTGCAAAAGCAGTGATTGAGTGAATTATAAATTATAAATTAGAGGAAATAAATGATTACCAATTATTCATGCGTAAATAGCTTCCGCACTGCCTTGGTTGTGGGAGAAATTAGCCTCTCATCATGTTGGAAACACGCTCAAAAGTTGAATTCATTTATGCTCAAAGATGGGTTTACAAATGATGAAAAGGGAGAAATAGTCACTGATACTGTTGCTCTAAGACCCACGGCTCTGTGTCGCAAACGTTAGAAAATAAATTTGCCTCTGATCTACGACCCACGGCTGTGAGTCGTTGTTACTGTTGAAAAACGACGGTCTTGGATGGTCCGTTCTTCGTGTTTTTCATGTTCATCAGCAGCAGCAGCAGAAACCGAGTTTGGGAAAACTCGAATTTCTTCTTCTCTGGCTCTCCTCACCCCCCAGACTCTCGACACCCCTTCTCTATGATCCTATCCACCTATTTATACTCCTTAGACTCATTTAATCACGCCATGATTCTCAATATTCTTCATTGAACTCGGGAAGTAAAGAAAATATTTTGGGAATATTTTCTTCCCTGATTTAGCTTCTCACGCGTTTCCACAGCTGAAAAATCTCCTCATTTATCTTTTTCAAGGTCCAAAGTGTTGCTAGAGTCATCATACATGAGCAGAACACGTTTAAATTCTCCAAAACTCATGTAATCCCATGAACTGTCCCTCTCATGCACGTGCTTCCCTGATTTCTTCTCACGGATTTTTCAGCCAAATTTGATCGAAAAACACCCATACCAGCTTTGTTATGACATATCACGTCTACCCATTGAGTTTCAGCCCTTTAGTCTACCCAGAACTCCTTCAAGAATCGATCGAAAGTTACACAGTTGAGAATAAAATTTTCCCGCCAAAACGAATTTTTGAAATGTTGAAGATGGTGTCCCCCTAACCAAACTGGGGTGCGAATAGCAGGTGCCCAACTGAGGTGCCCCTTATCCTAATTGAGGGTGCCTTTAGTACTTTTCTCTGGGAGTCCAAATAGCACTTTTTGAGCAACTTTTTCCACACAAGTGTATTTCTCCAAAAACACCTACAAACACACAAAGCATCAAAATTAGTACAAAAATCGAGCACTAACAATAGAGACATTGAGTACAATTTAGACATAAAAATGTGTCTATCAAATACCCCCAAACTTATTATTTGCTAGTCCTAGAGCAAAATTAATCTAGAAAATAACCGAGTTAATCTCGGGAGGGTTTACCAGAGGTGTACCCAAAAAACCATTACTTCTAATTGGTCACAAGTATCCAAAGAGCTATGAGGACATACATATTCTCAACCTATCTCCAAGTAACTAGAATGCCAGAGAAATTAAAGGTGTCAGCTCTAAAGCTGACTGAAGAAAAGGGGAGACATATCCATAACACTGCTAGATAAAGAGATATCCGCTACACAGCTACATAAACATTGTAAGATGCGTCCGCTGCTTTACAGCTGGATAAGATTAGGAGAGAGATAAAGATGAGAGGTACATCTGCTACACAGCTGGACTAATTACGTGTGATGAGTTAAACCAGTGCTAGAAAGATCTTGTGACAGATTGAAAGCGGACTAACAAAGCAACCAAATGTATCTTTCTTCGACTCTCTCATAGTGCCCAGTAGAAACAACGTCTTCTTCGGTCTTCAACTGTTGATGATAAACTATCGAACCTCATAGAACCTTAACAATTAACTCTTCTCTTCTATTTCTTCCTTGACTTATAAATTTCTACTTCCCTTTGGCCTTATTGAACAAAACGTAATGATGATTTTTTTCATTTTTTTTTTCATTTTTTTTATTTTGGAAACAAAAATTACAACAACAATTTACATGGCCATGAGAGAAGGACTTTCAAAACTTGGATTTTCGCAACTTGTGATGTCTTGGTATCATGGATTCTAACAACTTATATCATTTTCTCTTATAACTTCAACTTTGATTTTTGAATTATTATTTTTTATTGTTGCTTCTAAAACTAAAACGTCTTCAACTTTCTTCATAGATTTTGATGTCGCTCCGCTTGTTGATGATGATAAGTTTCTACTGAGAGAGAGTCGCAATCCAGTAACTAAGACTACATTGTGAGGTTGCTTTATCATTCTGGCATTTCCTGACCTACTTGTCTTTCCATCATGTATGGTTAGGTCCATCACGGTTACCCACTAAAAGAAACAAGTTCTTTCCTGAATTTCAAGGATCTCAATGTCATTTTCTCTAATGTCTCAAAAGGTTGTTATCCCTAGCATTCCAATTTCTATCTTTTCGGTGAGAAACAGTATGTAAACTTAGCTAACCGAATACCATGTGACGATAGAAGTTTCAAAAGTGCAAATAAAAAGTTCTTCCCCGCCCCCAAACTTAAATCTAACATTGTCCTCGATGTTCTAAAGATAAAATTAAAAGCATGAACAAGGAGAAACTGTTACCACTTGAAGAAAAAGAGTTAAGGAAAGATATTACCATGTTGCATGAGCATGGGTTACATCCCAAGAAGTGCTAAGTTTAAGGTCTTCAGCCAGACTTAGGAAAGGATTAGTCAACTCGAACCGTATAATAGTAGCCGGAATAACTGTGGGTCTTCAAAACCATATAGAGCTGACCAAAGGAAACTGCAGTAAACCAAGAAAATGAACAAGACTAGCATGCCCTTACATAGTTTCCTGATTAAGTCAACTACATCTAATTGTGGTTCAGGTTCAGGTTCTATAAAAGGGTCTAAATATATTTCTTTAGGCTGCAACTCCTCAAAAATGAGATCCGAATTATTAGGTCCTAGAGTCTGTAAAAACTCAAATAAAAATTTAGAAGCACATAATAATAACCTAAATAATTGAGGATCCTCTAAGTCAATCAGTTTTGACTTACAAAATTGACCACAGTGAGGGTAGTAGTCATTCTTAAGAAAATGTGTTGATTCTAATTTCCTAAAGCATTTAGGTTTAGTCTCACAACTAAATATTCGACACATTTGAAATATAAACGTTCCCATATTTGGAAGAAAACTATTTGGTGGGAAAACAAAGTCAATAAGGGTATCATATCCTGGGAAAACCACATCAACCAGAGGATGGGTTTCTAATGACTGAACTTCTTTCTGGACATTATTAGGTTCGGGAAAACGTGTATGGAGATAATCTTGTATGATGCTTGAGGCACAAATGTCAAGCCCTACACGAGGGAACTTTCTAAGAGTTAAAGGTAAAGCACAGGGAGAATGATAATCACCCCCAAACTTAGAGTTTTGGGTGTCTCTAGGTAGACTAACTACAATTTCCATAATTTCTAGATCATCGGAATCCTGAAAATGGTCAATTACTTTTGTTAGGTTATACTCAGGTGATGCATCCTCACTCATATTTAAAATCTCTACGAGTTCATCTTCTTCGTCTAAGACTATTGTTTCTAAATCGCTAGACTCTAAAACTTTATTCTCAGAATAAACTCGTTCCTCTAAATCATTATCGGCTTTGTAAACAGGAAATACTACATCGTCTAAAACGAGGGTATCTCTAGTCAAATCCTCGTCCTTTTGAATAGGTGAATAATTATTAAAATTATTTGGATTTGAAATAGAAATAATATTATCATTGTAAAGCTCAATTGGAGTATCCATTTCCTGATCATTATTCCTACATAAGTATGATTCTCCATCAACACTATCCTCATCATAATAACATGAAAAAGATCGAACCTCATCAAAACAAGTAGTGCTACCAATTCTAACCTTGTTATCTTGATTATGTAAATAACTATCTTCATTCTCAAGGGTATTATTGGATACACTATATTGGCAATTCAAGTAATTTCGAGCAATTCTTTCGTTCGTCTCAGCTATCCGCTTGAGGTGGTCTTTTAGAGAAGGTTCACTCATTATTGTAGTTCTTTCGTCTATAATTGTACTATTCATCTCAGCTAACTTACGCGTTGACTCAGCTAACTTCCTGAGGGACTCTTCTAAAGGAGGAATAGGAACAGAGGGATCGTAAAAAGGACTACTTTTCCATAGTTTGATTGTATCCTCTAGAGACGAAGAACTAGTACTATAATATTCTTGCTTGTAAGACTGGTGCATGTGTGGATAGTAATTGGGATCACCAGGGTATGACCCATATCCTTCCAAAGGATGGCGTTCCCAACCATTATTCCCAACATGGTCATAAAAAGGATGATGTCCATATTCAAATTCAGGTCGATAATCATTGCATTGGCTTCTATCATACCAGTTCGAAATTCTTAATTGCAAGGTAATTCTACACAATCACAAACAAGGCTGACTCGACCAAATCAAACCTATAAAATCTAGCAAACAACAAGCATGATGGCTCCACTTAGATTGTTTCAAGACCAGCTTCTAATCTTTCGAAAAGGAATTCGTTACAATCTAAGCAAACCTCTCTGGAACCAATCCGAGTTTAAGTAAGTTGAATTGAGACGAGGGAAGCTGCGAGGAGCTTTGATATCCAAGGTCTCACCGGTATTATAAGGCGGCGCAGTCACGCATTCAACTCGCAGAAACCATCATGAACTTCAAAGTATGCTCAAAAGAGTAACCAATATTTTTCGAACGACTTTCCTATTAAGCTCGTTACCCTATAGGTCTCGTTATAGTCAAAATTTTAAGCTTAGGTTCGCGTTTGGTTTCCTTTTCCTAAGGCGGGCAAGAAGGAAACGGTGATGAAATCCGAGTCCTTATTTAATTTGGCCAGGCCTTGCCCTTTACTAGGAAATTAAAACAACTGTATTCAAATCCTGAACATATATTCACCTTAAGGCATACAATAAACCCGCTGACAGGGGATTCGCGGGTGTTTCGAAAGCTTACCTCCCATACCAGACGGGCGCAGAACCGCTGAAGTCGACTCGGGCCACGACTCCTATGTCATGTGCGAACCCGAGGGGCCGAGACGATATTGTAATCGTCGTCCTTCCCTGCAAATAGTTTTATATTTAATGTACCCTTCCTTAGGGTTTAAACAAAAAATTGTCCAAGTCCAAAGTCCAAATAAAGTGCAAAAGAAAAGAAATAATTACAAAAAATGGAAGGTCTCTAAAAAAAAACTCTTTTCTTTTTTTTTCTTTCGCTCTTTTTTT